>NC_091442.1:86126897-86408137 GCF_964237555.1 Oryctolagus cuniculus
GTTAGATAGTAGCCAGGCTCCAGACCATGAATAGCATCATAAGTACCTTATACTTTATTCTAAATGCAATGGGAAGTTATTCGAATGATTCCAGCTCTAATAGCCTGATTTAAACTTTAGAGTTGTCATTCTAACTCTAATTCTATTCTATGGTATGGGATGGTTTTATGTTGAAGTTCATATATTGATGTGCACGTTAATATAAGGAAAATTTGAAGAGACAGGGACAGAGACAGAGAGAGGGAGAGGGAGAGGGGGAGGGAGAGGGAGAGAGAGGTACAAGAATTAAAGGAACATATGCTTTGGGTCTGTAAGAAGAGATTGTCAATGCAGTACATAAATAGAAGTTTTGACCTTAGGAATAGAGATGGTTCATCCATTGTGATAGATAAGTAAGCCAAGTACTTGAGTGCAGATGCAGGTTAAGTTTTTAGTTTTGGTATTGAGAGAAGAAATTCTCTTGTGCTCTCATTTATTTTCTAGTGAAATATGAAGAAAAAGAAGATAGTGGGAACTAATGAGTATTATTTTTGATTGGAGAATAAAATGACTAGGAAAATATGAAAGAACTACTTTGGGATGATGACAGTCTTTTTTTTTTAAACTTACATTTTTAATAATATATTTTTTTTTTTGACAGGCAGAGTGGACAGTGAGAGAGAGAGACAGAGAGAAAGGTCTTCCTTTGCCGTTGGTTATATATTTTTTTAAAAACTTGGAGCTGGGATAAGTGGCAGAGGGAGGAGGAGCCCAGAGCTTTACCCCTCAATTACCAGCTGCCTAGGGGGAGGGGCATCCAGCCAAGCCCTGTGTAACTCCTTGAGTCCCTAAGAGTTGTGGGTACAGACAACCCAAGGCTTCAAGGGGGTAGAGTCAGGAGGACAGGGAACCCGGAGCTTGGAGTGACGATGGAGACAAACACCCTGGGGTGGGGTGGTCAGGACGTTTTTCAGAGGCATCCACCTGAGTACCCCCTTCCCCCAAGAGGCTCTGCAGAAGCCAGGCCCAGCCCAGGGACACTGGGAGGCAAATCTTGGCACCTGCCCCCAGCAAGTCCAGTTCCTCCCTGAAGTGGGTGAATGGAGGTTGCCCATAATTTGTTTATTAAGTAGAGATGCGAGGGCATTTGGGAGATATAGGCTTTACAAGTGTGTAAGTCAGTAGAGTATAGACCCTAGTGTTAAGAAATAATTGATGGAAAGGGATGTGTTAATTGAATAACATTAATTCTGGCAAACAGCAGGAAACTCTCTTCCTATCAAGTCAGAAATGACTTCCAGGGTCATTATAACCTGTTTTTAAAATTTCTGTGAAATGCAGTTATTAAATCTCAGTGAAATGGCATTTTTTTCTTTAAAGAGAACAGATTTTGTGCATTTAATAGGTATAGTTCTGAGAAGATAACCATATTTCCCTTCCTTCCATTCTCTCTCCCTCAATCCCCTTCATTTCTTCCTTTCTCTTTTTTATTTAATTTTTGCAAAAATGTAATTTTAAAGCCCTCTGTATTCACAGTCTTAATTCACCACTAACCATAATATTCAACCAGTTAAAAAGTAGGAAGACCACAATTCCAAAGGAATATAAACATGGACT
The DNA here is from genome assembly GCF_964237555.1 of Oryctolagus cuniculus. Taxonomy (NCBI): domain Eukaryota; kingdom Metazoa; phylum Chordata; class Mammalia; order Lagomorpha; family Leporidae; genus Oryctolagus; species Oryctolagus cuniculus. The sequence goes on from NC_091442.1 coordinate 86,128,494, forward strand.
AAAAATGACAATTATTTCACAAGATTTCTGTTGCATTCCTCTACATTTTTTGTATTCTATATTAACTGCCACATATCAGAGAAAACACATGGTATTTATCTTTTTGAGACTGGTTTATTTCACTAAGTGTAACAGTTTTCTAGTGGAGTAAATTATCACAAATCTTCAGTTAAGTAATAGCAATGCCTCTCTATATATTCAAAATATAAAATGATTCTGCTATGTGAATATTTGGTACTCAGTAATACTAATGATATAACAGAAAAAGTCGTCATTTTTCTATTTTGATGTGGTTCAATTTACATATTTAAAAAGTAAACAATTATAAAGTTTATTTTATGTAATGTTATTAAGCACTTACTATAGAGAAGCATGTTTCTAAAGCCTTAGAAGTTTTTTTTAACTCTGCTCAACAATACTATTAGTAGCATTATTACACAAACTTTGCAGATAGGAAAACCAAGACAAAGAAAGTCATAGAAGCTTATTGGTCACTGCTGTGTTGTCAAGGGAAAGAAATCAGTCATAAGCCTATTGACTCGTGTAAGAGGAATGTCCAGGTAGTGTATAACACAACTATTTTAGGCTCTTCAAAGAGGTTTTAAAACCCCAATTTCCTCTATCTACTTCCTTCTTTGTTGGCTTCATTCTCATCACTCTCTTATCCAATACACTCACTTCCCAAATGTTTTCAAAACCATGGTGCTTTCTGGTGCCTTTAGAATCATATCCTTATAGCTTGGTGCTACAAGTGCAGCATGACTTGTTTCCCTAAAAACCCATGGAGATATTTAAATTCTGATGTATCTGGTGGGAGGTTTGTAGGTTAGTGTGGCATTCTTTTGAAGGATGATGCTTGAGCTGGTTGATTATTTGCGTTCAAGTTCTGCCTAGCTGTTCTCTCTGATTGAAAGATATCTTCTGTTTCCTAATAGTGAACACGCTTCTTAGGATGATCCTGGAGAAATGCTGTCCCTGAATTGATTGTTGCAGTCACTGGAATGAAACTCACTGTTTAGCCAGATTTGGATTAAGAAAGAGAAAGTAGTAGTCCCATTTGAACTTCACTGACAAGGAATTATAGAGAGATTGTTTCTTAAAGGAAATTTGAGATACTCTTATTGAAAAAAGGAAGACTAGATAATACACAGGCCAAAACCAAAATTCCTATTGTTTTTCTTGAATCTCTTCAGTAAACAGGTTTTTAGATCATTTAAAGTGACCTAATTAAAGATCATTGAAAATCTGTGAAAACCAGGAACATCAAGAATATTTATATTCTTATTAGTAGATGATTGGGGCTATTTGAAAATATTATCAATCGTTCGAGCAGGTCTTCCTAATTTTTAGGCAACTCCAGAACAAGTACCAATTTGCTAGATTGTGTTCAATGGTCTTTACAAAACTGTACTCCACTTTTGTTTTATTTAACTGCAATTTATGCTTACATAATACTACTTGAGGAAGAATTTTCAGTGTCTTTGGAATAAGTAATAACTATAATTTAATGCATGAGGAGACTGTTCTTAAAGGTTAACTAATTCATTCCAAGACTCACATGGACAGAGTTGGAAACACATTCTCAGTTTCATTGATATTTCTCTATTCCCATTTTCCCTTCAGTGATAATTTTTTCTCTGGGAAAAGGTTGACATTTGAATGATCACAATGTCATTAGCCATCTGAATTGGGGGACAAGATAGATACAACTGTTTGACTCCAGGCAAGGCTTTTAGTCAGTCTGTCTATGTATGTATGTATGTATCTATGTATCTATCTATCGGAGAAACATTATAATATGGAATTGTTAATGTCTCATAACTAATGTCCATAGTTATATACATTTATTTTGGAAATATTTGTGTATTTTAATTTGCGTAAACACAGGTTATAGTATAATGAGCTACATTTGCATATCAGCTTCAAATATTGTCATCTTATGGCCATATATTTCTTCTGTTTCTTGACCAAATTTGCACTTAAAAAAAGTAACACTTTTTCATGGTTTAACACTAGTGGGAATGATTTGAAATATAGTGAGGTTGGTGTGAGAAAACCATTTTTGTACCTGTTTTATTGTGAGAACTTAAATGAGAGATTAGATTTTATATGTGTGTGTGTGTGGTTTTATAAAGTTTTTTTCTAAGTTATACAAGCTTCATGTATTTCATATATACAGATATAGGAACATAGTGATACTTTTCTCCCTCCCACCCATATTCTAATCCTTTTTCCTCCTCCCTCTCCTATTTTCACTCTTAATTTTTACTTTGTTTACTTAATTATTGTAAGTTTAACCCTACACTAAGTAAAAGAGTTCAACAAATAATATGAAGAAAAAGACACTGTTCCTCAACAGAAGAGACAAAGGCTGTAAACAATCATTGAATTTCAAAATGTCCATTTCACTCCAATATATTACGTTTAGGTACTCATTAGTTACCCCTAATCAGGGAAAACATGATATCTGTCTTTTGGGGGCTGGCTTATTTCACTAAGTATAATGGTTTCCACTTGCATTCATTTTGTTGCAAATGACAGGATTTCTTTCTTTCTCTCTTTCTTTCTCTCTCTCTCTCTCTCTCTCTCTCTGTCGCTCCCCCTCTTCGTGGAGGAACGACACAGGACCCTGCGCTGTTCTTTCGTCTGCTCGGCCCTCCCCGGGTTTGCTGCTGGTTCTTCCCGGGTTGGCTACTATCCCTTCCACCTCCGTGGAAGGGCAGTTCCCCCTGGCCACATTCCCCACTTCCGCAGGGGAGCGGCACACCGCCGGCCGGCTCTCTCGGGGGCTGCACAGGTGTTCCTTCAGCTAGATGTTCCCCTTAGATGTTCCTGGTGCATGCCGTCTCTCTCCTCCTTTATAGTCCTCCTCCGCCAATCCTAACTCGGCTGCCCACACGCCGAGTACGCTGCTCTCCAATCAGGAGCAAGTCCTACAGTTTATTGGCTGAACTGGAGGCAGCTGCGTAGAAGCTGTTTTCTCCTCTCCCAGCGCCATATTGTGGGAGAGCAGATGCATAGAATAAGTCTTAATTCCAGTAACTTAGTCTAGTCCGAATTGCTCCCCACACTCTCTCTCTCTCTCTCTTTCTTTCTTTTGTTCTTTCATTCTTTCTCAGCTGAGTAGTACTCCACAGTGTATATATACCGTAATTTCTTTATCCAGTCATCAGGTGAGGAACATATGGGTTGATTCCATATCTTAATTATCATGCACTGAGCTGCAATGAACATAGGAGTATAGATAACTCTTTCATATACTGATTTATTTTGATCAGAATAAATCCCCTGGAGTGGGATGGCTAGATCACATGGTAGCCCTGTATTCAGATATCTGAGTTATCTCCATACTATCTTGCACAGTCTCTGTACCATTTTACATTCCTATTAACCATGGATTAGGGTACCTTTTCAACACATCCTCGTCAGCATTTGTCGTTTGTTGATTTCTGTGTGAGAGCCATTCTAACTGGAGAAATGTGAAACATCATTGTGATTTTGATTTTCATTTCCATGATGGCTAGTGATCCTGAGCATTTTCTCAATTGTTGGATATTTCAATTTCCTCTCTTGAAAAATGTGAATTAATGCTATATCTAGTACTCAAACAATATTTTACGCTTTATATTCTGTGTGGGTGCAAACTGTTGAAATCTTTACTTAATATATACTAAATTGATCTTCTGTATATAAAGGTAATTGAAAATGAATCTTGATGTGAATGGAATGGGAGAGGGAGTGGGAGTTGGGAGGGTTGTGGGTGGGAGGGAAGTTATCAGGGGGGAAAAGCCATTGTAATCCATAAGCTGTAATTTGCAAATTTATATTTACTAAATAAAAGTTAAAAAAATGAAAAAAATGAAAGAAAAGAAAATGCCTTTTCAAGTTCTTTGCCTATTTCTTAAATGGATTATTTATTTTGTTGTGAATTTCTTGAGCTCTTTATGGATTCTGGATGTTAACTCTTTATCAGTTGTGTGGTTTCCAAATATTTGCTCCCATTCTGTTGGTTGCCCCTTGATTTTGCAGAGTGATTTTGCACTACAGAAGCTTCTCAGCTTGATGTTATCCCATTTGTCAATTTTGGCTTTGATTGCCTGTGCTTCTTGGATATTTTCCAAGAAGTCTTTGCCTATGCCAATGTCTTGGAGAGTTTCCCAGTGTTCTCTACTAATGGTATCAGGTCATAGATTTAGGTCTTTGATCTATGTTGAGTGGATTTTTGGGTAAGGTAAAAGTTAGGGGTCTAGTTAGATTCAGGATGTATTGACAAGGGAAAATGTGGTATCACTTTATGTTCACTTTAAACATCACCAGCATGCTATTAAACTATCTTGTATTATTATGTAACTCTTATTTGCAGCATTGAAAATCACAATTTTCCACATAAAGTGATTTTTTTGAGTTTCTGGTTTTGGGGAGAGAAAGTGGGGCACATAGTGATTTGCTTAAAATAAATAGAATGTTAATAAGTAGGCTTTTGAAACAACTATGTGCACTCACCCCTTGGTATTTCCTGGACTAATGTGGATACCAGGGATAACAAAATCTATGGATGCTCAAGTCCCTAGTATATAAATGTGTAATATTTGCATATAACATATGCACGTCATCTGTAGATTTTGAATTTGCTCTATATTACTTATTTAAAACAATGTAAATGCTATGTAAATAATTTTATATTGCATAGTTAATAGAATAACATGAAAAAGTATATACATACTCAGTACAGGCACAATATGTTTTCCTAATAATTTTGATTTGTGGTTGGTTGAATCAGCAGAGTTAGAACACGTGGATATGGGAGGCAAATTGTAATTGTCCATCAAATGTTTAAGAAATTGTTACTTAAACTTGAAAATAATATTTTAAAATATTTTTCATAGGAATTGCTCAGATGTATTTATAATAGTACTACAACAGAATAAGACTATAGAAGCACATATTAAAGGAGGAAAAAATCAAGCAAAAAAGAATCAAGGAAGTAATGCCTTGGTTGTCTTACTTATGTTCCTGCTGGAAGTCACGGGTTACGATGATTCTGATAGTATGTCATACTGTGAGTAAAAGAAACTGTTTTTGTATGTCCATATTCATTCATTACAACAGTACTTGGTTTAACGCTTAAATATCACAAAGAGAAAAAACAAACATGACCTTGATTTCTAAAAATTTTATTAGTGTCTGTATTATCATTTCAAATACAACAAACCATGAAAAATGACTCTACTCATATTCTTAATTTTACCACTTGTAATAACATCAGGGAGAAAGACAGAAATCACTAACTTTGATCATAGCATTACATAACTGAGCTCTTACACATGACATGATGGGAGTTGATCTTGCAAAAACACACTGAGATAAAAAAAAAAAGTACAAGCTTATCTTTTCACCTTGAATGTTTTATAATCCCCATTGTAAGAAAAGTCCTCTCTACTCACCCTCCTCTGCCTCCTCTCCACTAACATATTGAGAAGATGTAGAACTTCCAGTGACATGTTTAGTCTTTAAACTGCCAGAAATTCATGTCCAATGTTCCTAATATACAAATCTGATTAGTGTTCTTTGCAAAGTATCTGCTTCATTGGTTCTACTCTGAGACCACAGAGAGCCTGAAGTGAGACTGTTCCTATTTTTCAAAAGTATAACTTATTCTGGAAGTGTTCTCTTTTTAATGAAGTGAGCCTTCAGAATGGAGAAAAATCTCTTACTTGTCTTATGACTAATATGCATGGATAATTGATTTCTTGATGTGAAATACATAATCTACTTTAGAAATCATGCTTTTCTCCAAAGCTGTGGGCAAAGATTTACTTTAAAATTTAAAATCTGGTATCATCTCTTAATTTAATTGTATCAGGATTTTATGAGTTCTTTTAATCAGAACATTCTGCTCCCTCTGAGTTTATTGTTTTGCATGTTTTTAGCATGCCAGCAAGAGGCTTCTTGGATAAATCTTGGAGGGTACCCTTTTATATTAGAGGTCCTATCCCATGGATTTTCTGTATCCATAAATATTTTCAAAAGTCAGAGAAACAGTAACCTGATAGCACCATGATTCCTTCTTTACATATGCAAATATTAATAAAAATAGCCAGATGATGACAACACTCCAGGCTGGTTAAATACACTATTCTAATGAAAAAAAATTAGAGTCTGGGAGTTACATGGCATTTATCAATAATATGTTGTACCCTGTGTTGAGATGCTAAAGCCTAAGTTATGGTTAAGCTGTATCTGTACTTTAAAGTGTACATTTACCATAATTAAGTCTAAAATGTGACTGATGTCATGGTAACTACAGATTTGGTTTTATGCCTAAAATAGAATTCCCCAAAAGTGGAAGCCAACTGACTTCATGCAGCACTGTGCCAATAAAGTTTCTGCAATAATTTTATAAAAATGTTTAGTGCAATAAGCATATTGGATTCAAGAAGAACTTAGTGAAGTATCATTCTCAGCTTGTGAGAAATTGCCTTGTTCAATTCCATTCCTGTGGGTTTTATTTCTTGTGATAATTTCAGAACTTTCAACAGGAACTGACAAAGAATGAAGTGAATGTAGCAATAAATAATCAGTGCATCAACTATAAATACTCTTGAAGTATTTTCACTAGGCAGCATTTGTATTTTGAATATATATTCTCTCTTTTACAAAATTTAAGAATCAGGTTGACAGGCAACTAATTAAACTCATAAATATAACTTTTTACTTTAAAATTCAAAATTGTTAGTATAATATCAGGGACAAAGCATGATCTAGGATATAAAAGGATATCATCAACTTAATTTTAATGATTGTGTGGTATTTTCCATACTAAATATATGTGTTTGTATGGATTTATTATTATATGAAGTTACCATAAAATATTTATAAGTGATTATGCTTGTTAAACATTGTTCTTCTTGAAGGAATGAGACAACCAACCAGTATAGACTCACTTTTGAAGGACACTGCAGGTTGTAATGGGCAAAGAGTGACATTGTGAGTGCATGAATGGGCTAGCACAGGAAGTGTGAGTGAGTGAGGATGGAAAAAACTAAGAAAACTATATTACTGTTTCCATGATTCACCTCTGACTCCCGAAAAACACAGAAAATTCCTTCTTCACTTTGCTAGTTTTCAATGGTTGGAGACTGAGAGCAAGCAGAGATATTTTTTCCTTATTGTTTTAATATAATTAGAAATTATCATTTTGGTAATTGAGGTAAAATCCAATAAAAACATCTTAAAAGCAGAAGAGTGGTGTGATGTTATGGTGTGGTGTATCAAGCCACCACTTGAGACACCAGCATCCCACCTTGTGGTGCTGGTTCAAATCTGATGATGTAACTTCCTATCCAGCTTCCTGCTAATACTCCGGGGAAGACAGTAGGTGAAGGCCCAAAAAATTGGGCCTGCCACTCATGTGGGATACCTGGATGGAATTCTCATCTCATGGTTTTGGCCATCCTCTGCCCTGGCTCATATAGTCATTTTGGTGAGTGAATCAGTTGATGGGAGACATCTCTCACTCTCTCTGTCCTTTGCTTTTTTTTCCTCACACTGCCTTTCAAATAAACAAACAAAAATAAGTAAACAATTTCTCTTTTTTTAAACAAAGGTTTACTTGTTTGAAAGGCAGAGTTATGTGAGAGAGGGAGAGACAGAGAGATTATCCATCTTTTGGTTTATTCCCCAACTGGCTGCAATGGCCAGGGCTGGGCCAGGCCAAAGCCACAAGCAAGGAATTCCATCCGGTTCTCCCAGGTGAGTACAGGACCCCAAGTACTTGGGCCATCTTCTGATCCTTTCCCAGGAACATTAGCAGAGAGCTAGATTGGAAGTGGAGCAGGCATGACTTAAACTGGCACTCATATGGGTTGCAGGTGTCTTGGGTGGCAGCTTAACCCTCTACACCACAATGCCTAGCTCAGTAAATTTCCTTAAAAAGACAAAAGAAGTTGCAATAAAATTACAATTATCCAGGGTATTTTTGAGCATCAAATGTAAACCTGCCACACTTGTAAACATTTGGAACAAGCTTTATAGACAACAAATGCTGTTATGGGTTGATATTCTTTTCTATCTGAGGTTAGAAGAGAGGAAAGAATATTTAAATGAAAATTTGGAATTGTGGTGTCCACTCATGCTAATTAGTTCTTGGTATTGGTAGACAATTTGCCTTTTCTTCCTTGTTCATAAAAATTTTAATGTTGGACTTTTAAAAGTTGTAGAAAACTCTTGTTATATTCATAAACAGGTTCACCAACTGTTACAATAATACTTTCCATAAAAAAGATTCAATCTAGGTTCACCCATTGCAGGTAATTTTCATGTCTCTTTCAATTCCTTCTATTCAGAACTGTTTCTCACGCCTTCCTTGACCTTCATGACCTTAACATGCTTGAAGATTGCAGGACAATTATTTTGTGCAGTGTGGAATTATGTGATGTGCCCTGTGTTAGATTCATGTTATGAATGTCGTAAGAGTGATCCTGTGCCCTCTTCATTGTATTCAATCCAGTGGCCCATGAGCTGGTTTTGTCCTATCCCTGGGGTTGTTAACTTTCATCATGTGAGTTAAGTGATGTCCTCAAGGTTTCTCCAGTGTAAAGTTTTTATTATTTTGTAACTAGTATGAATTTGGAGGATCATCTTTGATCCCATACATGTACACACATGAAGAATTTCAAAACTTCATGGAAAATATGCATTAAAAATTCACTTAAAAGTTTTTCATTTTATTTCATAGAGATTGATTGATTATCGTTCCCTGGTTCACTTCTCAAACGCCTGCAACTGGCATGGCTGAGCCAGGCTGAAACTAGGAACCTGGGCCTCAGACAAGGTCTCCCACAGGGTGGCAGGGACCGATACTGTTGATTCCCAGGTTGGGTGTTAACCGGAAGTTAGATTAGAAGTAGTGTAGCAGGAACTTGAACAAGGCACTTGGCAATGAGATGCAGGTGTCTCAAGATAGGAGACTTATCTGCTTTGCATATGTTCACCCCCATGTTATCTTTTAATCAGCTTTTCATTGAACATTTGAAACCACCTTGCATGAATGTGTTTCTCATTTTTCACTTAACGTTCACCCACTATGATTATGGCTGACAAATCATTCTTTTCAAATTTCATCATTACTACTTCATTTATTTGTTATCATTTTACTATTTAGAAAAATTTTACCATCCTTCCTTCCCTCTCTACCTCTTTTCCCCCCTCCTTCCCTGTCCCACCCCCACTTTTTCTTTCATTGATAGATAGATTCCAATTTTATTAGGTGGGATATAATCTTTACCTTAAATATTTTTACACTAAATTGACCTTGATTTCATGAGTAAGGATCTCCTTCAACTTAGTATCTATGTCTGCTTCACTTGATCCTATTATTCTTTGTGTGATTCCTTAATTTCTTTTTATTTTTATTTTTATTTTTTTGACAGGCAGAGTGGACAGTGAGAGAGAGAGAGAGAGAAAGGTCTTCCTTTGCCGTTGGTTCACCCTCCAATGGCCGCCGCGGCTGGTGCACGGCGGCTGGAGCACCGCGCTGATCCGATGGCAGGAGCCAGGAGCCAGGTGCTTTTCCTGGTCTCCCATGGGGTGCAGGGCCCAAGCACTTGGGCCATCCTCCACTGCACTCCCTGGCCACAGCAGAGAGCTGGCCTGGAAGAGGGGCAACCGGGACAGAATCCGGCACCCCAACTGGGACTAGAACCTGGTGTGCTGGCGCTGCAAGGCGGAGGATTAGCCTAGTGAGCCGCGGCGCCGGCTGATTCCTTAATTTCTTACACAGTGCAGAACTTTCTTGTAATTTTCTTATCACATTCCTAAAATTAGTTACTTACTACAAGGAGACTGGCAGATCTTAAGATCTCCCTGCTGTAGAGTTATTTTCCCAGACCCTCTCAGTCTACAGTGCCAAATCTGTACTTGTATCTGTATCTCTTATTGTGGCTCACACTTCTACTATTTACAACTTATTTCTCTTTCAATGAAAAAATTTAGCTCCATTCTTATTTTGTTTATTTATTCAATTTTATTGCTTCTTGGCCTTTTGGCTAAGATCAAGTGTGTATTTATTCAATTTCACAATTCTACTGGTGTGCTATTTCACTTGGATATCTACCTTGTCTCAGCCCCTGCCCCCACCTGACCTTTTATCTTACAAATAGCGACTGTCTACTGGCATTTTGACTGCATTATTTTTTAAGGCTTTATTTGTGTATTTGAGAAGCAGAGTTACAGAGAGAGGGAGGGAGAGACAGAGAGAGAGGTCTTCCATCCACTGGTTTACTCCCTAAATGGCCACAAAGGCCGAGCTGAGCTGATCTGCAGCCAGGAGCCAGGAACTTCTTCTGAGTCTCCCAAGTGGGTGCAGGGGCTCCAGCACTTGGGCCATATTTCATTACTTTTCCAGGCTATAAGCAGAAAGCTGGATCAGAGGAGGAGCAGCTGGGACACAAACTGGCGCCCATGTGGGATGCCAGCATAGCAGGCGGAGGCTTAGCCTACTATGCCATAGTGCTGGCCCCTTGACTGCATTATTAAGAAGGGGAAAAAGAAAGGATGAAGGAAGGAAGTTAATGATTTTGAAAAAGGGCAATGTGACTATATTGATGTCTTAAAACAAAAAAACTAGGTTAGACATAAGATATTTGGTAAATTTTTCAGGTTAAATACTGACACAGGATTAATAATGTGATGTCTTAATAAAGTAAAATACAGAGTATTTTTTTTGTTTCTGTATGTGTACCATACACTGCCTTGTCCTTTAAAATCTAACATTCTTTTCCAAGAACAATCAGATAGTAATTCCTTTGAATTTCACATTTGTTGTTGGTACTATGTCTCAGTCTTCAAAGGAGAAAGGAATGAATTCATGGATCTCATGATTTTTACTTGGCTAACTACTGAGGAATACGCTGTCCATTTTTTTGGAAAAATATGATCGTCTTAATTAAGAAAACATGAGTAAATTAAAAATAAACTCCCTGAAGAGAAAAGAATCCACAGTCTCCCAATCATTTGTAAGCCTTGAGAGATGTTAAAAAGGGAAGTGTCCTGACATTCTTATTTTGAAAGGTTGAGCTTAAATATAAAAGTGACTTGACAAACACAAACCTTGATTAGACACTGGATCATAACATGACAAGAATAAATATGCTAAAAACAAATAAGTCTGAAAAAGAGCAATGCTGAGGGCAAAAAGTATTCTCCCATGGGAAAAATATTGCGTGGGAGTAAATGTATTTCAGCAGGCATTTATGATTAGATAGTACTCTGGGGAGGCAGACTGGCATATTTAGTGAGTGTTCTAACTAATGAAAGAACCACAGCTTGAAAAACCTGCTGCTTTGATTTTCTCAATTTTCTCAGCTATTATTCATTCCTGTAATCTTTCTAACACCTGGAAACATACCACTTTTGACTTACAGGAGCATTTAATTTTCACAGTTTTTCCATAGCCATTTCTAAATCTTCAAAGTCTGGTTCTTATTTTGAAAGAAGCTAGTTTTTAAATACATAATGAGTTTCTCTGGCTGTTTTCCAAGGCCTCTGCTCCTGATTTGCCCCTCTGCCATGATGAAGATCCATCACAGCCATGTTTCGGCTCTGGCTGATGAGTATCAAGTTTCCTAAGTGAGAAAATGTACTCAGTTTTCAAAGCTGTTTTCAGAGCACCTACTATGTTCAGTGCTCCCATGAGACCACATTGCCTCATAAAACTTGATGGCATTCATGAAAAATTTTAGGAACAATATAGTAGCTACAGCATTCTAGAATTCTCCTGGTTGATGTGGCCATTTAAATGAGGTTCATAGTTGCAATTAGAAGGAAATAATTTTTACTTAAGTAGAAAAGGAAGACTCCTGGAAAGAATCAGTGGAAAGTAAAAAAATAGCAAAGCCAGATCAGGAAATCTGCAGGAAAAGAGGCTGGCTCAGCTGTTGATAGACACAGCCAGGATTTGGACAGAACAGGATAATTGATAGTTTAAACTGGGAGGAGCGGTTAGGAGATGAGGTGACACGTAGGGATCTTGTCTTCAGAGTGATTATGAGCATTGAGGTGACCAAGAATTCCAGGCTGCCTGAGATAGTCATGGCTTTAGCACTGAACATCTGTGCTTTAGGTTTTAGCACTAGAACACTCAGTCTCAAGAATACTGGAATGGTTAGTTGCTCTTTCAGTGAGGTTTGGCTGAACTTCTGTCCACCTACAAGAAAGAGATTTAATTCTCTCAACTAAAATAATAGAAAAAGCATGTTCATAGTCAACATATAAAACCCTACAAATACAGGAAGAATTCTGTAAAAATAGTAATTTATCACAATTTAAGTTAGCATTTAAACTTTAGCATAGCACTATAGCTAACTTTATTGACACATTCTTGTACAGGAACAGTCACAATTAAATTTATGTAGAATTTTGCCACATTTTTTTAAAAATTTTATTTTGTTATGAAAGTTTCATGTATTTCATATATACAGATTTAGGAACATAGTAATACTTCCCCCCTACCCTCCCTCCTGCCCTAATGCCAACCTTTCCTCCTCCTCTCTCTCCCATTCCCAATCTGAATTTTTAAAAATATCTGTTTCCAGGCTGGTGCCGCAGCTCACTAGGCTAATCCTCTGCCTTGCGGTGCTGGCACACCCAGTTCTAGTCCCGGTTGGGGTGCCGGATTCTGTCCCGGTTGCCCCTCTTCCAGGCCAGCTCTCTGCTTGTGGCCAGGGAGTGCAGTGGAGGATGGCCCAAGTGCGTGGGCCCTGCACCCCATGGGAGACCAGGAAAAGTACCTGGCTCCTGGCTTTGGATCAGCGTAGTGCACCGGCCACAGCACGCTGGCCGCGGCGGCCATTGGAGGGTGAACCAATGGCAAAGGAAGACCTTTCTGTCTCTCTCTCTCACTGTCCACTCTGCCTGTCAAAAAAAATATATATTTTTCCAGAAATCTGGAAAACATTATGCTGAGTGAATTAAGGAGTCCCAAAGGGACAAATATCATATGTTCTCCCCGATCAGCAACAACTAACTGAGCACCAAAGGGGAAACCTGTTGAAGTGAAATGGACACTATGAGAAACAGTGACTTGATCAGCTCTTGTCCTGTTGATGTACAATGTGATACTTTATCCATTTTAGTATTTTTTTTGTTATAGTACTATTGGTTGAACTCTGTAATTAACACAAAATTATTCTTAGGTGTGTAAATTTTAACTGAAAAGTGATCCCTGTTAAATATAAGAGTGGGATTAAGAGAGGGAGGAGATGTACAATTTGGGACATGCTCAATCAGACTTTCCCCAAATGGTGGAGTTAGAAATGTGCCAGGGGATTCCAATACCATCCCATCAAGGTGTCACGTACCAATGCCATCTCACTAGTCCAAGTGATCAACTTCAGTTCACAATTGATCACACTGATAGGTCTAAGAGTCAAAGAGATCACACAAATAAGACTAGTGTCTGCTAATACTAACTGATAGAATCAAAAAGGGAGAGAACGATCCAACATGGGAAACAGGATACACAGCAGACTCTTAGAATGGCAGATGTCCTATATCGCACTCGGGCCTCAGAATCAGCCCTTAAGGCATGTGGATCTGGCTGAAAAGCCCATGAGAGTATTTCAGGCATGGAAGGCCAAGACACTCTGGAAAAAAAAAAAAAAAAGACCTAAATGAAAAATCTCTGCGAGTGAGATCCCAGTGGAAAGAACGGGACATTAAAGAAGGAGGTACCTTTCTCTGAAGGGAGGAGAGAACTTCCACTTTGACCATGACCCTGTCGGAATAAGACTGAAGTCGACAAACCCAGGAGGCTTCCATGGCCTTGGCAGCTCATGACTAGAGCCTAGGGAGATTACTGACGCCATAAACAAGAGTGTCAAATTGTAAAGTCAACAACAGGAGTCACTGTGTACTTACTTCTCATGTGGGATCTGTCCTTAATGTGTTGTCCAATGTGAAGTAATGCTATAACTAGCACTTAAACAGTATTTTTACACTTTGTGTTTCTGTGTGGGTGCAGACTGATGAAATCTTACTTAGTATATTCTTAATCGATCTTCTGTATATAAAGAGAATTGAAAATGAATCTTGATGTGAATGGAATGGGAGAGGGAGTGGGAGATGGGAGGGGTGCGAGTGGGAGGGAAATTATGGGGGGGAAAGCCATTGTAATCCATAAACTGTACTTTGGAAATTTATATTTACTAAATGAAACAAAAGAAGAGAAAAAAGAAAAACAAACACCAAAAAGAAAAGCCAAAAACAAACAAACAAAAGGCTTCCACAGCTAATAAACCCCACATCTCTCTGGTTTTTCAAAGCACAAAAAATAATCTGTTTCCAGTTTACTTAATGATTGCATTGTTAACCTTACAATAAGTAAATGAGTTCAACAAATAGTATGAAGAGAAGGGAAAAAAAAATTCTGTTTCTCATTGAAAGTGACAAGGGCTCTAAAAAAATCATCAAATCTTCAAAATGTCCATTTCACTCTAGTATGTAACATTTCAGGTACTGTCTTAGCTACCTAGGATCAGGGAAACATATGACATCTGTCTTTTGGGGACTGGCTTATTTCACTAAGTATAATGATTTCCAGTTGTGTCTATCTTGTTGCAAAAGACAGGTTTTCATTTTTTTTACAGCTGAGTAGTACTCCACAGTGTATACATACTATAATTTCTTTATCCAGTCAACAGCTGATGGACATTTGGATTGATACCATATCTTAGTTATTATGCATTGAGATACAGTGAACAAGGGGGGTACAGATAACTTTCATATGCTGATTTCTTTAGGTTAGGGTAAATTTCAAGGAGTGGGATGACTGGATCATATAGTAGGCCTATATTCAGATATCTGAGTTATCTCCTGACTATTTTGCACAGTGGCAACACCAGTTATATTCCCACCAGTTGTGGATTATGTATCTTTTTCCCCCACATCCTTGCCAGCATTTGGCATTTGTTGATTTCTTTATGAAAGCCATTCTAACTGGAGTGAGGTGGAACCTCACTGTGGTTTTGAATTGCCTTTCCATGATGGCTAGTGATCCTGAGCATTTTTTCAAGTGTCTGCTGGTCATTTGAATTTCCTCTCTTGGAAAATGACTGTTCAAGTCCTTTGCCCATTTTTAACTGTTTTTGTTTTGTTTTGTTTTGTTATGAATTTCTTGAGTTCTTTATAGATTATGGATGTTAACTCTTTAACAATTACGTAGCTTGCAAATATTTTCTCCCATTCTGTCGGTTGATTCTTCACTTTGCTGAGTTTTGTTTGCAGTGCAGAAGCTTCTCAGCTTGACATAATCCCACTTGTCAATTTTGGCTTTGATTGCCATTGCTTCTTGGATATTTTCCAAGAAGTCCTTGAGTATGCCAGTGTCTTACAGAGTTTTCCTCAGTGTTTCCTAGTAATTTAATGATAGCAGGTCATAGATTTAGGTCCTCGATCCATCTTGAGTTGATTTTTGTGTAAGGCGTAAGATGCATCTATTGAGATAACCATATAGTTTTTGTTCTGTAGTTTTTAAATGTGATATATCACATTTGTTTATTGGGGAATGTTGAACCATCCCTGCATTCCAGGGATAAGTCCCACTTGGTCCAGGTGAATGATCTTTTCAATGTGTTTTTGTATTTGATTAGCTAATATTTTGTTGAGGACTTTTGCATCTATTTTAATCAGGGATATCGGTCTATAGTTTTTCTCTTTCGTATCTTTTTCTGGTTTAGGAATTAAGGTGATGAATGCTTTGCCAAAGGAGTTTGCAAGGAATCTCATCCTTTAAGAAGTTTCAAATAGCTTGAGAATTGGAATTAGTTTTTAAATGTCTGGTAGCATTCAGCAGTATAGCTCTCCACTCCTGGGCTTTTTTTTTTTTTTTTTTTATTGGGAGGGTCTTTATTATTGAACCAATTTCTTTCTTTCATTCTTTTTTATTTATTTATTTATTTTATTTTTTGACAGGCAGAGTGGACAGTGAGAGAGAGAGACAGAGAGAAAGGTCTTCCTTTGCCGTTGGTTCACCCTCCAATGGCCGATGCAGCTGGTGCGCTGCGTCCGGGCGCACTGCACTGATCCGATGGCAGGAGCCAGGTACTTTTCCTGGTCTCCCATGGGGTGCAGGGCCCAAGTACTTGGGCCATCCTCCACTGCACTCCCTGGCCACAGCAGAGAGCTGGCCTGGAAGAGGGGCAACCGGGACAGAATCCGGCACCCCGACTGGGACTAGAACCAGGTGTGCCGGTGCCACAAGGCAGAGGATTAGCCTAGTGAGCCGTGGCGCTGGCTGCTGAACCAATTTCTATCTTGGTTATTGGTCTATTTAGGATTTCTTTGCTTTCATGACCCAATTTTTGTAAATTGTATGTGTCTTGGAATCTATTCATTTCTTCTAGGTTTCCCAATTTGTTGGCATACAACTCTTTGTAATAATTTCTGATGATTCTTTTTTTTGCAATCCTGTTGTTACATTTCCTTTTTTATCTCTGATTTTAATGATTTGGGTCTCCTCCCCCCCTTTTTTTGGTTAGTTGGACCAATGATGCATCAATTTTGTTTATTTTTTTCAAAAACAGCTCTTCATTCATTGATCATTTGTATATTTTTGTTTCAGTTGTGTTGATTTTCTTTAATTTTAATTATTTCTTTTCTCCTACTAATTTTGGGTTAGCTTTGCTGTTGTTTTCCTAGATCCTTGAGATGCAGTTATAGCTCATTTACTTGATACCTTTCCAATTAATTGATGTAGGCGCCGATTTCTATAAACTTCACTCTTAATACTGTTGTTGCTGTATCACATAGGTTTTGATATGATATATTGTCTTAGTTTCCAAAAATATTTTTATTTCTCTTTTGATTTTTTTCTATGAACCGAACCACTGTTCATTCCATAACATGTTGTTCAGTTTCCATCTATTTACATGTGATCTAGAGATTCTTGAGTTACAGATTTCTGATTTCCAGCTTCATTTCATTGTGTTCAGAGAAGGTACATGGTATCATTTTGATTTTTCTGAATTTTCTGAGACTTGCTTTATGGCTTAGCATGTGGTCTATCCTACAGAAAAGTCCATGCACTGATGAAAAGAATGTGTTTTCTATAACTTTGGAGTGAAAAGTTCTGTAGATATCATTTAGGTCCATTGTATCCACAGTGTTGATTAGTTCTACTGTTTCTTTGTTGATTTTCTGTCTAGTTGATCATCCATTGATGAAAGTGGAGTGTTGAAGTCCCCCATTATTATTGTGTATTGGAGTCTATGTCTCTCATTAGACCCATTAACATTTCTTTTAAATAGCCAGTTACCCTCTAATTGGGTGAATATACATTTATTTTAGTCACATTTCCCTATTGAATTGATCCCTAAATCATTACATTGTGCATTTTCATCTCTTTTTTTTTTTGATATGCAGCGTTAGAGAGAGAGAGAGAGAGAGAGAGAGAGAGAGACAGAGAGAAAAGTCTTCCTTCTGTTGGTTCACCCCCCAAATGGCCACTTTGGCTGGCGCGCTGAATAAAGCTGAAGCCAGGAGCCAGGTGCTTCCTCCTGGTCTCCCATGCGGGTGCAGGGCCCAAGCACTTGGGCCATCCTCCACTGCCTTCCTGGGCAACAGCAGAGAGCTGGACTGGATGAGGAGCAACTGGGACAGAATCTGGCACCCTGACCGGGACTAGAACCTGGGGTGCTTGTGCCGCAGGCGGAGGATTAGCCTAGTGAGCTGTGGCGCTGGCCCGTTTTCAGCTCTTTTAACAGTTGTTATGTTAAAGTCTATTTTGTCTGATATTAGGATGGCCCTTTTTGTTTCCTATTAGCATGGAATATCTTTTTCCAACCTTTCACTTTCATTCTATGTGTCTTTGTTGGTGAGATATGTTTCTTGTAGGCAGCAAGTAGATGGATCTTGTTTTTTAATCCATTTCTCCAGTCTTTGTCTTTTAAATGGACAGTTGAGTCCATTTACATTCCAGGTGACTATTGATAAGTAATGACTTGGGCTTTCCATTTTCCAATAAATATTCCTGTTGTTTAGTTTGGATTCCTTTTGTATTTTTCCTGGGGAGTTTTCTGCCTTCACATTCTTTTTCTTTCTTTCTTTCTTTCTTTCTTTCTTTCTTTCTTTCTTTCTTTCTTTCTTTCTTTCAGGCAGAATGGATAGTGAGAGAGAGAGAAACGGAGAGAAAGGTCTTCGTTTTTGCTGTTGGTTCACCCTCCAATGGCCGATGCGGCCGGCGCACTGTGGCCAGCGCATCGCGCTGATCCAAAGCTGTGAGCCAGGTGCTTCTCCTGGTCTCCCATGGGGTGCAGGGCCCACGCACTTGGGCCATCCTCCACAGCACTCCTGGGCCATAGCAGAGAGCTGGCCTGGAAGAGGGGCAACCGGGACAGAATCCGGCACCCCAACCAGGACTAGAACCCGGTGTGCCGGCACCGCAAGGTGGAGGATTAGCCTATTGAGCCGCAGCACTGTCTCTTTTCTTTTTTCTTTTTTGTAATTGAATTGAGTGTTTTTTTTTTTTTTTTTAATTTGACAGAGTTAGACAGTAAGAGAGAGAGACAGAGCGAAATGTCTTCCTTCAGTTGGTTCACCCCCCAAATGGCCACTATGGCCGGAGCTACACAGATCCGAAGCCAGGAGCCAGGTGTTTTCTCCTGGTCTCCCATGCCAGTGCATGGTCCAAGCACTTGGGCCATCCTCCGCTGCCTTTCCACAGCAGAGAGCTTGACTGGAAGAGAAGCAGCGCCTGACTAGATCCCGGCACCCATATGGGATGCTGGCGTCACAGGCGTAGGATTAACCAAGTGAGCCATGGTGGTGGCCTCGACTTCACATTGTTTCAAACTGATGGCTATCTTCCCATGTTTCTGTGTGTAGCACATTCTTAAGCAACATTTGTAAGGCTGGACAAGTGGTAAAAAATCTTTGAATTTGTATTTGCTATAGAAAGTGTTTATTTCATCTTTATTCATAAATGAGAGCTTTACAGGGTGCAGTATTCTGTACAGTGGTTTTCTTTTAAGACTTGGACTATATCTTGCTGCCATTCCCTTCTAGCCTGTAGGGTTTCTTATGAGAAGCCAGCTGTGAGTCTAATTGGAGATCCTCAGAAAGTAATCTGACTTTTCGCTTATGCACATTTTAGAATCTTTTCTTCTTCTTTTTAGAAGATTTACTTATTTATTTGAAAAGCAGAGTTGTAGAAAGGCAGAGGCAGAGAGAGAGAAAGAGGTCTTCAATCTGCTGGTTTACTCCCCAGATGGCCACAAAGGCCAGAGCTGCACTGATCTGAAGCCAGGAGTCAGGAGCTTCTTCTGGGTCTCCACATGGGTGCAGGGGCCCAAGGACTTGGGCCATCTTCTACTGCTTTCCCAGGCCATAGCAGAGAGCTGGATTGGAAGTAGAGCAGCCAGGAATCCAACCGGCGCCCATATGGGATGCTGGCGCCTCAGGCAGCAGCTTTACCCACTACACCATGGCACTAGCTCCTAGAATCTTTTTGTATGTTTTACTGTGAGAGTTTAACTGCCATGGGTTGTGGTGAAGATCTTTCCTGGTCATGTCTGTTAGGAATTCTATGTGCTACCGCTACTTGAATGTCCCTGGCTTTCTCCTAATTAAAGAAAATTTCTTTAATTATTTCACTAAATAGATCTTTCTCTAGTCCATCCTTTCTTTCCATGCCTTCATGAACTCCTAAGACCTGTATGCCTGGTTGTTTGATAGTATGCCAAGAATCTCCAGCACTGTTATTAAGTTTTGTATTTTCTTCTTCTTCTTCTATTTTTGCTCTGACTGTAAGATTTCCAAAGATTTGTCTTCTAGTTTAGATATTCTTTCTTCTGCTTCACCAAGTCTGCAGTTCAGGCTTTCCACCGAATTTTTTATTGGATCTATTGAATTATTCATTTCTAATATGTCATTTTGATTTCTCTTTAAAATCTCAATTTGATGGAAAAAATTTTCCTTCATGCCATGTATGCTTTTCTTTAGTTTGTAGATTTGCTTTGGATAGCTTTGAGTAATTCAATGACTAATTTTTTTGATTTCTGTTTCCAGCATTTCTCAATCTCTTCTTTACATTCTTATATTGAATATATGTTATGTTCCGTTGGGGAGTGAGTCATGATGTCTTCCTTATTCTTGTTTCTTGAATTTCCTGTTTTTAGGTATTTGTGGAGTTGATTTTTTTTTCTCTCTGATGGCTTTTATCTTTGAACTTCTCCTGTGTGGCTTAGTGGAATGTCTGCACTTTCAGGGAATACCAAGAGGGATGTGGTGGGTGTGGCCAGGGAGCTATGGTCAGTGCCATGGGGTGGGGGGGGCGAGTATCCAGCTGACACTCAAGTTTGGCATGGTAGATCTCAATGCCAGGGTGTTAACCCCCAGTGTGTTCTGTGCCACCTATGAACCACACAAGCGATCCGTACTGTCCTCATTGTGAGCACTGTTCCCACTGCAGCGACCTTCTGCCACCAAGGAGCTCTGAGCATGTGGAGCAGCACCCAACGATTGCCCAGCTACACCCTGCACCTTCTCACATAACCACCAAGTTCCCGTATCTCAGCACACAAGGCTCCCACAGTTGCTGGGTACTTATGTTTCTCTCTGCCCCACCAACCTGTCCTGTCAAGAGAGGCAGCTCTTCTCTGAGACAGCTCCACCTAGGCATCTTGATCCTGGATGGCTGCAGGCGCCTCACTCTCCTACGTGGTTACCCAGCTGCCTCCCAGCTAGGCTCAAAGTCAGTGGGGTCTCCACATATTTTGTGATCTGTATTAAGTTTCCCATATACCTTAGTACTATTATTAAACATCCTAGTCTTTGTTGGTGTTTTCTCATGCTACATTTGTATTTAATTTAAAGTAGACATTGCACTGTCTGTATTTGTTATTTGTTGGCTACTATTTTTTGACATGTGCTTTACTGATTTTTTTAACTGTATTATCTGATCAAATACTCACAATTCATAGAGGTCCTATGATGTCAGTATTTTCCAAATAAAGCAATTGAATTACAGAGATTTAATTTATTCACCATTACATATCTAATAAGGAACAAAGCCAAAATTTAACACACATTTATTTGAACCCAGAAGTCATGCCTTAAGGAATTCATTTAAACTGTCCCTCAGTGGTCATTGACATTTTTCAACTCTTCAGAGGGGCAACACCTTTGAATTCAGGGCAATATTGTTGTAATACCTGGCATGTGAAAGCAATGATTCTCAAATCTAGGAATCTTTCAGAAGAGTTATGTAGTCATTAAAATTAGGGACATTATAATCTATTTAAAAAATTAACCAACTTACATTAAATTATCTGTATGATTGTGGTTGCATAACAGGTCTAGATATGTAAGCGAATTCATGAGATTTCCTTTTGGAAGATCAAGATCCATTAGATCAAGACATATGTAGAAATTAGGATGCACAGGCAAAATCAAGATTATCAAGTTTCTTAAGCAATATATAATTTTATTTTTAAAATGCTTCAGTCAGAGAAAAATATTTAGAAGCTGGAATATTTTAAATGAAATCATAATTTTACATATATATCTGCAGATATAGATTTTATTGAACAAATAGATTTAACTGGATCAAGGTTTTCCTGAAGACTACTTAGTTTATTTTCCTATCAATACTTGACTGTATTTATTTTATCTATTCTTACATTTTATAATATCCATTCGCTTGGTTTTCACTGTTAAAATGAGAATGCAATCATTGAAACAAAGCAACTTGTTAGCAAACCACCATGTTGCTCCCTTAAATGAGCTCTGTTTCCTAAATGAAATCTCACTGCGTTTTTTTTATTAATAAGTGGGCACATTGTAAAGCACAGTCCTAAGTGTGATTTCCAAATATGCGGTTCCATGTTTGAACTCTTCTAGAGTATGAGGAAAGAGATTACCAAGAAATAGAACAAGGAGGGGATTTTTAAGTCTAGACAGCTGGGAACTGGGAGAGAAATCAAAATTCCAGGCAGGAATACAAGTGATATATAGGCACCAAAATATAAAGCAAGATATATAGCCAGAAAGGGAGCAGCCATCACCAGCAGGTTTTCATAGCTGGTACTCTGTCCTAGGGCAGTTGCGTTTCTGGAATCCTATGAAGGCAGGACATGACTCTTAGTTTAGTTGGTGTGATTGTCAGATTGAGTACTTAAGTGCTGTGGGCTAAGAGGCGAGAGAAGGAAAGTGATTTTTGACAGCATAATGGATGACCCCAAATCCCATTTGATTGAATTATGTAGTAGTTTAAGATAGGGCCATTTTGCTCTATTGAAACAATTAACCAACTTACACTAAATTATCTGCATGACTGTTGATGCATAACAGCTCTTAGTAGTGAGCACATCGAATTTTATGAATGTTTTCCTTCTGGATTTGAAATGCTCACTTTGAAATCTGAGTTGAAAATACTTTCTAGTATGGAAGTATATATATCACTTTAGAGGAAGCACACAACCTCGGTGTGAAAACACATGTGGTACTTCAAAATAACACCAGCAGGGCAATATAGTTGTTAAACCGGCCCCAAACACCAGCACATATATTAAAAACAAAAAAAAAAGTTGACAGGGAAAACATTTCTCTTGGGACTGTAGGCTAGACCATCTGTCAAAGGGAGAATTGAAACCATATTTCCATTAGCAGTGGTCATTGATCATTTGGTGAAGATTTCTGCAGACAAATTGCATGGAGCATGTCATCTTCTGCTATCTTATCTTGCATGTACAGGCCTCAGACATTCTTCAAGGAAAGGCAATTTGGTGCTTAGCATTTGAGCAGGGTTGTTAAAAAATGTGATTCCAGGAAAGGAGTTCTACAGACATCATTTGGAGAAAAAGTACTTGGAGAAAATGGATAGAGGCTGTTTATTATATCTGGGCATCAGGAAATCAGCTATGGTACTCTCTGAGGCCAACGTCTAGAAGCAACTCTGATTTAAAAAATCATATATTTGGTAGTTAGGATTTTAAAAAAAACTATAAATGAATTAACTGGAAAATCAGTGAAGAAAGGCCTGATTTTTTTGTAGGGGAGAGGTGAGGGATATCTAGAGATAAACATTACTACATTGTATAGAAATAACTTGAATCATCTAGTGGCCTTTTCCAATGTAAGTATGCATATACATAGTATCTTAAAACCATTGTTAATACTTAACACTGATAGTGAGAGATAGAAAATGTTATGTCTATCACCTTTCTTGGAAAATGGTGTTATCTGCTAGTTTTTCAATGAATTTGGAGTGATTTTTTGGAACAAATAAAAATCCTCATACATTCTATGTGCAATGTTAATATCTATCTTAGTGTCTACACAAAATTGTGCCATTACATGAGATCAAATGAGAAGTAATATTTAAACTCATTGCCATTTTTAACATGACTGTTAAGTTTCCCATATATATGTTTCGCTGTCCCACTAAGAAGACTGGGCTCTCCTTGAACAGGCCCATTGTTAGCTCTTTTTTGTTTTTTGTTTTTGACAGGCAGAGTGGACAATGAGAGAGAGAGAGACAGAGAGAAAGGTCTTCCTTTGCCGTTGGTTCACCCTCCAATGGCCATCGCGGATGCCGCACTGTGCCTATCTGAAGGCAGGAGCCAGGTACTTATCCTGGTCTCCCATGGGGTGCAGGGCCCAAGGACTTGGGCCATCCTCCACTGCACTCCCTGGCCACAGCAGAGAGCTGGCCTGGAAGAGGGGCAACTGGGACAGAATCTGGCGCCCCGAGCGGGACTAGAACCCTGTGTGCCGGCGCCGCAAGGTGGAGGATTAGCCTAGTGAGCCGTGGCGCCGGCCCATTGTTAGCTCTTTTTCCCCAAATTCTTCATGGCATTTATCACTGCACCACACACAGCACTGACGCACACAATTATTTATAATAAATAGTACGTAAGTGGATAAGCTGCATGAGATTAAAGAAATTTTAGATATCTAATAAATATAAAGCATGAATGTACTTATTATACTTATTAGTGAATCCTTTCTTTTTTAATTTATTTATTTTATTTGAAAGGCAGAGTTAAAGAGGCAGAGGCAGAGGGAGGGAGGGAGGAAGGGAGGGAAGGAAAGAGAGAGAGAGAGAGAGAGAAAGAGAGGTCTTCCATCCACTGATTCATTCCTCAGATGGCTACAACGATCTGAAGCCGGGAGCCAGGAGCTTCTTCCAGATCTCTCACATGGGTGCAGGGACCCAAGCACTTGGGCCATCTACTACTGCTTTTCCAGGCCATAGCAAGGAGCTGGATCAGAAGTGGAGCAGTCAGGACTTGAACTCTAGTGCCGGCACTGCAGGCAGCAGCTTTACCTGACATGTCACAGGGCGGGCCCCTAGTGAATCCTTTCAACTTTATTTTTCAGCTATAGCCATTAACCTCCAATTATTAGTAAACTAATTGGGATATACCACTCTTTGGAAGCCATATACAAATGCTTTTTTCTCTCTGGCACTTTCAGTCTTTAAAGATAGCACAAAATACTTATCAACTGTTAGCTGTTATTTACCCTGACTTAAAAAAAAAAAAAAAGAAGATAAAGAAGAAAAAATATTTGCAAAGCATTCAGTGCCTGCAGCACCATATAAATGAAAAACAGATTTTACCTGAAGACAGTATAAACTGCCAACCCTTGCTCCTCACTGCGAGTGGATGCACGTGGGTTCTTTTGTGGGTATTCAGCATGAAAAATTTACATTAGCCGATGTCTGTAGGTGCGAATGCCAACAGGCCTGTGCGTATTAAAAATGCAGGAGCTGAAGGTCAGGGGCAGATGAGGCTGGAGGAAGAGGGCAGGGGACGGTTGAGGCATCTTCCTGAGACTGCTGGCGAGGTGCCCTCTTTCTCTGTTTTCCTCGCTGGGCTGCGACTGACGGGGTCGTAACTGTGCTTTGATTGTCTTTAATCTTTGCCATATTAACAGGAGCCTTGGAGATAAATGCTTCCCGAATGACTCTCAGGGATCCGTTTTGCTTGTGTGTATTCATTGTGTCCCTATGCCCTGGTAAATCACAGCGTGTTAGCTTAGCAAAGAAGATAAGGATAATATATTGAGGGTAAAATACAATGGTAATTTAGAAGCATGTGCCTGATAATAACTTCACCTTGCGGTGTCAGTAGAGGAGGTTTCAAATGATTCCAAATCAAATATTGAACTCCTCTGATTATTTCCACGAGTCCGATCATGTGAATTACTTCCTCACTTCTTTCTACACTCCTTTTAGCAGTTTGCAGATTCTGAAAGAGTATGAGATTTCAAAATATGAAAATTTGGACATAGCATCAGCGTGTCACTGGCATTTTCTATTTGCTTATCAAGCTGACTATTTTTCTCTATGTAATGGGCAAGCTGCCCTACAAAAATTACAGAAACAGTTCCAGGGCATGGTATTGTGGTGTAGTGGCCACAGCCGCTGCCTGTGATGCCGGCATCCCATATAGGTGCTTTTTTTGTGCCTGGCTGCTCCACTTCCATTTCAGCTTCCAGTTAATGGCCTGGGAAATTCAGTGGAAGATGGCCTAAGTGTATGGGCCCCTAACACCCACTCCTTTCCTAACACACTCAGTATTCCATAAAGCGGTCATATCACACTTACTGTCTGGGTTTTTTTCTTTCTTTTTTCTTTGTATTTAGTGAGAGGGATAGAGAGAAAGAGAGTACTCTTCCATCCACTAGTTCACCACCCAAATAGCCACAATAGCCATGCTGGGTTAAGCTGAAGTCAGAAGCCTGGACCTCCGTTTGGGTCTCCCAAGTGGGTGCAGGGGCTCCAGTACCTGGACCATCCTCTGCTGTCCTCTCAGGCATTTTAGCAGGGAGGAGTCTCAGAACCAGAGCAGCAGCCACTTCATCTGGTGCTCCGATACAGAGTGCTGGTGGCAGGTTAGCTCACTGCCTCACCGTGCCTGCCCCTGATCTATGTTTTAGACAAAGGATGAATTTTACCTGGAAATTTTTTTTGGTCTTTGTTAGGAATGACTTCCCTACAGCTTTAATCAAATCTGACTCAAAGAATAACATCTCCCTGATGATTAGCTACTATATTGAGTCCATCTACAGAAAATAAAATATGAACTTCATTTACATTTTTATCCAGCTATTTAAACTCTACAGAATGATTCCAAAATAATGTAAAGAACCAAAGACTTAAATGTTTTCAGAATTAACCTAATGCTATCGTCATTCATTTAGATATTTGAAAGCAAAATCATTTCACTTTTATTTTAGAGCTCTCCTAAATGCTGTTAGTTGTGAAGAAAGCAGACTTAGTTCAGCAAAGCATTATTATTTCCATTGTAAAAACGCCAAATCTGAAGATATATTCACATAATATATCCAAATTGCATTGCAGCGAATGAACAAAGACAAGACTGTCACGGCATCTCTCTTTGGGAGGATGCCTTTCCTCTGCTCAGGCAAATGTATCACGTTTTGAAAGCCTAGATCCCAAGGAGAGAATAAAGCAATAAAACATGACTAGGAAGAGCCTTTTTCTCTTGCTGTTATTAACATCCATCAAAATCCCAGAGTCTTTCCTAATGCTACTTTCAAGCTGACTCTTTCCCATCAAACAAAATTACTTATGACTTCATTCATGAAAACAAGCTTTTCGTTTCCTGTCAATAAGTGGCAACATGTTTTTGCAAACTCAACCCGCAAGTCAGTCTATTTTACATCTGATAAAAAAAATGCATGCAGTAAAATCATTGATAGATCTAAGGCAAGAGAAAAAAGCTTAAAGGAGACAGGGGCTAACTTATTTAATCCACCGTGTATATTTTGCCATCCCAATGGAATTCAATGTAAGCATTTTCCTCAGTAAGCCTGCCTTCACCATTTAGAAAGGGACTATGAAGTATGTTTATTATGAACTTTTGAACTGTCTGAACTTATTTTCCCCAGTGAAATATTGCCTTCAAAATACTATTTTTTCAGCTAGCGACATGGGAGCTAAAGCTGTTGTCTCTGTCATTCAGCTGGAAGGTATTACTATGAGAACTGCATTTCCTAGCATTCTCCCGAGTTCCCTGAAAATGGGTAAGCTGCATGGTTAGTAATTAATATTGGCAGAAACATTATAAACCTCTCTAGATAGACTTCACCATCCTCTCCTGGAGTACATCCCAAGTACAGAGCAGCTTTGATTTAATTCATTGTCCATCTCAGATTTGTTTTTCTTTTACAGGCCTGCCCTCTATGCAAGACATCATATAAATAAAATTACTGTTTCTGGCTTGAATCATCACTAGACTTGAGTTAGTGGTTTCGTGAAAGGCTAATTTAAACAACAGGCAGGGCTACTGCCTTATACAGAAGACAGGAAGGAGCTCTATCTACTACTATCCTTGGCAGTAATACTATGTTCAATTAGGATGAATCGCATTCGCATTGTATCTAAAATATATCATGCTAAGGTGAACTCAGAGTTTGCTCTCAGAGTCAAAAATGAAAGAAAGCTTCAAAGGTCATTAGCCTGTCCTCTGTCTTTCTGAGGCCTACAATTAAAAAGTCCTTGAGAATTATCTGCCAAGTTCTTAAAATTATTCAGACAAGTAGGCACCACGGCCTCCTTCTGCAAGTCATTACCAGGTCTGCCAGCCTTT
Organism: Oryctolagus cuniculus; assembly: GCF_964237555.1. Classification (NCBI taxonomy): domain Eukaryota; kingdom Metazoa; phylum Chordata; class Mammalia; order Lagomorpha; family Leporidae; genus Oryctolagus; species Oryctolagus cuniculus. Next base: position 86,156,108 of record NC_091442.1, read on the forward strand.
ATAGAAAATAAGGTCTGCTTGCTATTTAACCCAGCCATGAAAATAGTCTGTGACCCAAGTACAGCGGTACCAGAAAAAAGATAGGAAGTAGATCTAATTTTAAAAATAGTATGGGAATAAAACAATTTAATTTTTTTCTGTCTCTTTATAGAATGTTCCTTATGGTTTTCTTGGTAATTGTCATTTTCAAAAAACTCAGTTTATTAAACTGGTGAGGCAGACTCTTATTACAGTATAAAACTTTGGCCCTAAAGATACCTCAAGTCAAAATATATTCCCCGAAGTGCAGGGCAAGGTGAAGAACAACCAGCCATTGGCAAAATAACAATACTCGTAAATAATAGTAAATCTGCAAGCTTACTGTGTAGCAGGCCTTGATTTAAAATCCTCTAGTATATAAAATCCTCACAATATCCTATGGGATTATTCTTTCAATTTGACAAGTGAGAATATGAGATTCAGAAGTGGTGAGCAACTTATTTAGGTTAGGAGCAGAACCTGCCTCTGAACTTCAATGTCTGTTTAACTCCCAACAAAATAAATGCCATTTGATAATCATGAGTTTATTCATATTTCCATGCTCTTGGGAATGAGAAACAGATAAATAGCACAGAGGAAAGTAGGGAGGGTCAGAAATGTTAGGAATTTGTGAAGGAAAATTGTTAATTTCCTACATATTTCTGATATTAAGAATTATGGGAGATGCTTTGATATGAAAGGAAGCCACTTGTCTTGTAGGAGCAGAGTTCCAAGGAGTATTTATGGCAAGCTGTAATTTGCCTTTTATTCTGTTATGATTCCTGAGTTAGGTAATTGATGGAAATAGGCCAGTCCAGGTAAGGTTTAAATCTGATAAATCGGGTGGTTTGGGGGAGCATCTCAATAGGAAGAAGCTCATTTTTTAAATCGGTTCATTCCTCTGCTTCTTAGCCTCCCCGGGTGTTGCTTTACAGTGTTCCCAAATGTATTTGTTTGCCTATTTGTCTGCAGTCTTTTCCTCCATTTCCACAAAACCTGACTTTGGATCTTCTTCATTCTCCCGAAACCCAGAATTTCCACTTTTCCTCTCAGCTTCAGCAGGTAACTGTGTAACATTTTAATGAGAACATGATGATACCAAAGAGATATTTCTTTTTTCTCACCACTAAACAGAAATATGTCTTCTTCCCTGTTTTTCTTTTTTTCCCTTTTTCTTTTGCATCACTGTGCAACAGTAACAAAAAAAATAGGACATTCTTGTTCTAAAACTAAATACAATGAGCAAAAGAAAATAACATTATTCTTTGTCCGTTGTCTACCTCCTGTTGCCTGCCTATTTCTTTCCTAACCTTTGTGTGCAATTTTCTTAAAATAGTTGTCTACTTAGTTTTTTAGCTTGTCAACCTCTTAATGCATTTCTCCTTTATTCTCATCTGGTTTCTGTCCCTTGTGTCATTGGTATTTCTTTTTTCAAAGTTAACACTTTCTTTTCAGAAAAGGAAATGGGTGCCTCTCAGTCACCTTTCAGTGCTGTTTATGGCTGTTGAGTGTGTCCTTCTTGAAACACTACCTGTCTCTTCCATGATGCCATGCTAGATTGGTTTGTCTTTACTTGTTTCTTTTACACGGTTTCCTTACACGTTCTTCCATTGGATAGTGCATTTTTTCTTTTGATTCCTTTATTCTCTTCTCTTTACAGAGAGAAATATTACCCAACTCCTGTAATTGCTTCCAAACCCATGCCTCATTCCCAACTAGTGTATATTCTAATGATTTGCACATTAAATATTTCAGCCCTGTACTTCTTGTTAACATCAGGGCTACTCATCTTATTTCCCGAGAGAAATGGCATAGACGGTTTTTCGATCCAACTTCTCAAATTTGACTCCCAACAACAACACCGACAAAAACAACACATTATCAGAACTTTTCTCTGCAATTCTCTTCCTGTGGTTTGTTTTGTGTATTTGTTCATTTTTGTTTTTATTCTGTAAACTCAGGGAGTGGCAAATACTTTACCTGGTTGCCTAAACATAAACATGGGTGTCATTCTTCACTTTCTTCTTCTACATCTCTCACATCCATTCAGTTTCAGCATTGGAGCGCTTCAATCTCCCACAAGTCTCTCAAAACAGTTTTTCTCCACTGCTACTAACTAGGTTCAAGCTTCCTCTGTGTCTCACCTGGATTCCTGCAACAGTCCCCTCGTTTATCCCTTAACCATTAATGTCATTCCACCTCGTTCTGCAGATTGAATTTCTCCAAAAGTCTTTGATGATCATGTTTTCTTCTGCTCAACACTCTTCAGTGGCAAACACTGCTTTTACACTAGAGTTCAATGGATTAACAACATCACAAGCTCCTCATTGGTGGGTGCTTTGCTGTAGTGGGTTAAGCCAGTATTCGGGATGTCTGAATCCCATTTTCCAAGTCCTCCATGCTCCATGCTTCAGATCCAGCTTCCTACTTAATGTGCCTGAGGGACAGCAAAAGATAGCTCAGAAAAGTTCTTGAATGCCTGCCCCCTCAGTGGGAGACCCAGCTAGACTTCCTTGCTCCTGGCTTCACTTGGGTCCAGCCCCAGCTGTTGCAGGAATTTGAGGCATAAACTAGTCAATGGTAGATCTCTCTGTATCTCCTTCTGGAACTCTGTTTTTCAAAGAAATAAAAATGAATAAACTTCTATTTATTAAAAAAGTCTTTGTGATCAAGGCATTGACAAGTTATCCAGCCTTGCATTGTATCATTTGAACTATTTTCAATTGCTTCAATAGTTTTTTTTGTTTAATCTTTTTTTTTTTTTGGTTGTTTGAATACTTCTTATTCCCATGAATGCTGGCCATGCCCTTGATCTAGAACATTCATTTCTCCAAGCTTCTTTGTATTTCTTTTATAAATGTTTAAGTCATCTCTTCCTTGTGAAATATTTTTGTAACTATTAATATTGAGTAGGCATTTTTGCTGTCCCTCTCAACAGCTTTCAAGCCTTTTCCCAGTATATTTTTTCTATTCAGTTTAATTATGTTTAAGTAATCTTAAATTATAAACTTAATGAAGGCAGGAAACCTGTCAGAGTTCTTGGTATAAATTCAAATTCTAGTGCAGTTTTAGGGAATCTGTACATAAATTTACTTGTTGAATAGAAAAATAAATAATAAAAACAGCTTCAGCTTTGGGCAATAATGTTCATTATATGAAATATGTTCGTCTTGATCTATTTGATTTAAGTGAATATAATGACAATTTGCCACGTAATAGGAGGACTTATAGACTTTTGAAACACTACATTATATGTGATCACAAGTCATGCAATATCATGGTTCTAAAGTTTTAGTCTCATCAAGAAAGATGAGAATCTTTAGGAGTCATCTAAATTTGTATATTTTTGCTTTCTATAAGATGTGATTTGATCTCTGGTAGAATGATGGTAAACCAGATGGACAGACTCAAATATTTGCTGGGAAAAGGAGACTTTTATCTCTGAAATGCCCTTAGTGAGGCACCCATGACAAAGTATTTCCTACAGGAAATAGGACCCTGTATCTAGAAAATGCAAATCTCTCTGTTGAATGTCAAGTGAGCCACACAATCCTCTGGGGTATAATTAAAACACCTCTACTGTGTGAAGAACTCAAGAATACTAGCTATGATTTAAGTTGGACATCTTTTCACTTGTTTACTGCTAATAGCCCTTGCCTACATTCATGCTGAATCATGGTGTTTTTAATTTTTATTTTATTTTTGTTTTTTGAACTCTTTATTTAGTGGAGCATTATGCCTTTGACTGCAAGGTCAATTAACAATGTTATCTAAAAATAAGAATAATACGAACAAATAGATGGTCCTGATACTAACTTATGCAGTTCTGGTAGTAGTGACATACCTGCCTTTATTCTAGCTGCCCTGTTTTTGTTTCCTCCACATGTAATTTCCTCAGTTATTTTTGTCTTGTAATGCTAAGTTGCATCAGTTCTTGCTTGAAACGAGAAGTGCATGTGCGCATGCCAGCAGGTGTGTGCATATAGATACAGAGCCACATACACATGTGTTACTTGATAGCAGCTATATGTGGAGTGAATTAAAGTATTTTCATTCAAAACAAAAGACAGCATGTATGTTCTGGCCCAAAAGGACACATCTGATTAGGAAGGAGGAGTCTGAGAAGTTGGTTTCAATACCTGGGAAACTCTGAGTATTTTGATATTATTTTGTTTGGGTAATATCTCTGATTCTTTATATTTTTATTTTAAGTTTTTTAAAGATTTATTTTATTTAATTTAAAGGCAAAGTTATAGAGAGAGGAGGGGAGACAGAGAGAGAGAGAGAGAGAGAGAGATCTTCCATCCATTGGTTTATTCCCCAAATGGCCACAATGGCCACGGCTGAGCCAGGAGTTTTTTCTGGGTCTTCCAAATGGGTGCAGGGGCCCAAGCATTTGAGCTGTCTTCTACTGCCTTCCCAGGTGTATTAGCAGGGTGCTGGATTGGACTTGAAGCAGCTGATTCCAACCGGCACCATATGGGATGCTGCAGCACTGCTGGCGGCTTTACTCACTACACCACAACACTGGGCCCACATCTCTGATTCTTGCAAGGGAGACTTGAGAATCTGATGCTGTGTTAGCTTGGACTCAGTATTTCTCTAGACTAACCCAACAGTATTCTGGTGATTTTTATAAAACAGTATATGACTTTCATCAAAATTACTAGATTCATGGCTCCCTCTCCCTCTTCTCAACTTTCTGAAGCAGAGCACTTTAAGACAGATTGCTTTTCTCCGTTTCTTATAAAATATTTGAAGAACAACTAGAACTCAATCTTATAATCCATTAGTAATTCTAGCAGTTTGTGCATTTTAAGCAGCTTTAAATTCCATTAGTAACTTAGAAGTCAAAAAGCACATAGATTCTTTCAGAGAACAATGCTACGGACAGAAATGGGTGATTGTTGAACTTAGTATTACAGATGGATGATTTCATTAGCTATTTAAATCAGATATCTGTGAACAAAGACTCTGTCACACATTGTACTTGGCCTTATGGTAGAAAAGGGCCAAATATTCATTTATTATAAATAGACTGTGGTGACATTAGCTGTTCTGAGAGTTCCTGGAAATATGGTTATTCTATCTACCTCTTAAGGGGAACAATTGATATTTACTGCCTCAAAGGCTCTGATGAGTGGATGCAGGAAGGGGCGGAAGGGGGGGGCAGGAGCGAGTTATGAGAACAAGATGTATTGCCATGTTTGCGGCAAAGGCAGGTTGAACACAATGAGTCTCAGAAGATAGCTTATAAATCAGGATATTCTGACATAATAATATAGGAGAGGTCTTTTAATGGAACTGATATTATAGTCTTGGTGAGCCATAAAAAGTCTATTTGAAAAACTGCAATAATAATTAGACATCTGCCAAGTTTTCAGTGTTGACATTTGCTGGAAGACTGAGAACTTTCTAAAAATCTGTTTTTTTAAAGACATTTCTCAACTAATTACTAGTGTTTTTTTTTTTTTTAAGTCAGAGAATCCTATGTGAACCTTTTAAATAAAGAATAAGAACATACTGAGAAAGAAGAGAACTGTGGCAAAGTTCTTTCCTGTAATTCCTGCTAAGTTAAAGAAGCCAAAAGAGATTTCCACTCTATTGTAATTTTAAAGTAGCTAAATTGCTGTACTTTCAAAAGTTCTTGTGATGCTGTCTCTAAAATTTTGCTGTGTAAAACTCAAATTGGAACTGGAGTTCTTCGGAAATAACTGCTGAGAAATTAGCAAGCAAGAATAGGGAAGCATATTTGCTCAATTTAACACAATACAGATAAATTTATGCTAAACGCATTAGGGCTTGCGAAGTGTGAAAATTCCATTTTTGCCATCCTCTCTGCAGCCTTTCTTCATTCATTGCTTTTTACAACATGAATAAACCACACTTCTCTGGCATATACTGAAAGAATTATCTCGTGAATTAGAATCCTGTGAAGGATATTTTCTTCTCTGCCCATTCATGGGCAGTTGCTACTTTATTTCAGCAGCATGCTTGGATTTGTTCTTAGGTGTTTGTACAACATAGTTAGAGACGCAGAAAGACATACCTTCTTAGCAGTTTAGAAAATTGTTGGAATTTAAAAACATTTATTTACCACCAACCTAAATGCTGGAGAAGTAAGTGTGTAAAACTAGGCCAGGTTGCAAATGAATGCTGCAATGCCTCTTGCATGCAGTATAACTTCGATACTTTCAGTCTAAAATGTACATAGAGCATCCCATCTCTGAATGAGACGTTAGCAGTGCATTAAAATAAGTGAAGGGGAACAGTGGCAGAAAAGGGGGCGGGTCTAAATACTGTCTAAGGCGTGCAGACTCTGGTCAGCTCTGGGCAAAGGTTGTCATGCAGAAGACAAGCCTACTGGAGTAGAATCTTTGTTTCAAAGGCATTTGCAAACCTCTACTCACTTATGAATTATCTTTACTTTCAATGTTGTCCAGATAAGTCATGAATAGAGATTATTTATGTCCCAAGAATTGCAAGTTTACCATATATAAGCTAGGTAGTCTACAGTCTCTACCAAACTAAAAAATCCCTGAGATATATAAACCTCAAATTAATTATCTACTTGAAGTAATAGCTTTACTAAGTTTATTTAATGTTAAGTATTTTGTTCTCATTGAGAATTAATATCCAAATAACATCATGAAGAATACATTATAAAACTTGTCAGTAGTCATCGTTATTCAGTGTTAAATGTCACTTTTCTAAGGATTTGTGAGACAAATTTATATTAGATCCTGAAATCAGTAAAATATGTGCTTAAGTTAGTATGCATTATATAATACAAAATTTCTTCTAAAGATGAGAAAAAAAAACAAAAAGATTGATTTAAAATTCAGTCTTGGTGATGGTCATTACATGAGTTAAAGAAAGTGATAATTTCCGTCTTTCTTCATTTACAAAATTTAAGATTAAGTGAGAAAAGTAGAAAGTAGAAAGGGAGATAGGGACTAGCGCCGTAGCGCAGTAGGTTCATCTTCCACCTGCGATGCCGACATCCCATATGGGCGCTGGTTCCAGTCCTGGTTGCTCCTCTTCCAATCCAGCTCTGCTGTGGCCTGGGAAAGCAGTAGAAGATGGCCCAATTCCTTGGGCCTCTGCACCCGCATGGGAGACTGGGTGGAAGCATCTGGCTTCTGGCTTCAGATCGGCGCAGCTCTGGCCATTGTGGCTATCTGGGGAGTGAACCAATTGACATAAGACCTTTCTCTCTGTCTCTCCCTCTTGCTGTCTATAACTCTACCTCTCAAATAAATAAATAAAGTCTTAAAAAAAAGAGATCAATCTTACATCTGCTGGTCTACTCACAAAATGGCCCCAACAGCCAGGGTTAGACCAAGTGGAAGCCAGGAGCCAGGCACCCCATTTGGGTCTCCCACGGAGGTGGCAGGGGTGTAAGCACTTGGACCATTTTCCATTGCCTTCCCAGGCACATTAGCAGAGAGCAGGATTGCAGGCAGAGCAGCTGAAACTTGAATTGGTGCTCATATGGGATGCAGCCATCCCAGGCAGTGGCTTAACCTGCTATGCCTCAAAGCTGGCCGCACATTTTTTATTATTTTTAATGGTTTGATATGTGCATGCATACGTGTGTATGTGTGTATATGTATATATATGTGATTATATGTTTAAATAATTTAAATTATTCTTTGGAATAAAAAAATAAAAAATTTTTAATTTATTTTACAGATAGACAGTGAGACAGAGAGACAGAGAGAAAGGTCTTCCTTCCATTGGTTTACCCCCCAAAATTGTCGCTATGGCCGGAGCTACGCCAATCTGAAGCCAGGAGCCAGGTGCTTCCTCCTGGTCTCCCATGCGGGTGCAGGGCCCAAGCACTTGGGCCATCCTCCACTGCCTTCCCCGGGCCACAGCAGAGAGCTAGACTGGAAGAGGAGCAACCGGGACTAGAACCTGGCACCCATATGGGATGCCGGCACTGCAGGCAGAGGATTAACCAAGTGAGCCACGGCGCTGGCCCCTAAAATAAAATTTTTTAAAAAGATTTATTTTATTTATTTGAAAGGCAGAGTAACAGAGAAAGGTGAAGATAGAGAGAGAGGTCTCCCATCCACTGGTTTAGTCTGCCAAATGGCCGCAATAGCTGAATCTGAGTGGATCCAAAGCCAGAAGCCAAGAGTCTCTTCTGGTCTCCTACATGGGGGCAGCCATCCTCTGCTGCTTTCCCAGGTGCATTAGCAAGGAGCTGGATCAGAAGTGGAGCAGCTTGCACTTGAACAAGCACCCATATGGGAAGTTGGCACTGCAGGCCAGGGCTTTAACCCACTGTGCTACATAAGATAAAATTTTAAGTAGAAATAAAAAACATTTTGGCATGTTTCTGTTTCAGTGTCAGATGGTGATACTTTATTAAAATCTTAAGTTATTATAATAAAAGTGTAATAGTAATGAAATTGAGAAGAATCTAAATAATATTTTACATTATTTTCCATTTTTAGACACATCAAGAAATATTGTTTAGGAAAATTGTATTTATTGAAGAGATTAATTATGCTGGATAATCCTGAAAATAAATATCCCAGGGAATTTTAGAATTTTTAAATTGCATTTGATTTAAAATTAGCTTTGTCTATAAAATAAGTAGGTAAATCTTTTTCATCATTTTCAGTTAAATCATATTTTATGGAAGGAGGCGGCTTTTTTGGTATTTATAGGTTAGCTTATATTTTGTGTTTAAGAACGACTACATCTTTTTAATATTGTATTCCATTAGGCATATTGTGTGTTTTCTCTTTATGCTTGTTTAACTTTATTAAAGACAAAGTATATTTAGATAACTTTGAACACATTGTAACGTCAGGAAAATATTGTTTATTTCTGTATTCATTTCAGCTAAGCCAGGCATAATTTTTATCTGTGAACTTTATTTCAGGTTTGAAACAAAGGTTTCTAAATGGTTATTGATTAGTTGTCTTATACCTACAGTTTGATCACAATATGTAGAATCTGATAAATAAATATTGTATTGAATTCTCATATATAATAAGGCCTGTACTGGTTAATGACAAAGATGTTTATAAAGCCAAGAGCTACTGTTCTAAATTGGTCTTGAAAAATATTAACAAGTTTTATATTTCCAAATTTTCTTTTACATGCATATATTTTTTAACTTTTATTTAATAAATATAAATTTCCAAAGTACAAATTTTGGGTTATAGCGGCTTTTTTCCCCCCATAACCTCCCTCCCACCCACAACCATCCCATCTCCCACTCCCTCTCCCATCCCATTCACATCAAGATTCATTTGTAATTATCTTTATATATAGAAGATCAATTTAGTATATACTAAGAAAAGATTTTAACAGTTTGCACCCACACAGAAACACAAAGTATAAAGCACTCTTTGAGTACTAGTTACATCGTTAATTCACATTAAGGACAAAGATTCTACATGGGGAGTAAGTGCACAGTGACTCCTATTGTTGATTTAACAATTGACACTCTTATTTATGACATCAGTAATCACCGGAGGCTCTTGTCATGACCTGCCAAGGCTACAGAAGCCTCTTGAGTTTGCCACCTCTGATCTTATTTAGACAAGGTCATAGTCAAAGTGGAAGTTCTTTCCTCCCTTCAGAGAAAGGTACCTCCTTCTTTGATGGCCCGTTTTTTTCTGCTGGGATCTCACTTACAGAGATCTTTCATGTAGGGTTTTTTTTTTTTTTTGCCAGAGTGTCTTGGCTTTCCATGCCTGAAGTACTCTCATGGGCTTTTTAGCTGGATCCGAATGCCTTAAGGGCTGATTCTGAGGCCAGAGTGCTGTTAAGGACATCTGCCCTTCTATGAGTCTGCTGTGTATCCCGTTTGCCATGTTACATGCATATATTTAAAATGCTTTTTATTTATGTTCCTTGATTTTGCAAATGTTTCAGCTGTGGTCACACTGATCGTGATTTCTTATTGCCTGTAGACAAGGTATTTTCTTTCAGTAATTGAGAGAAAATACTTTCCCAAACAATGATAATCTAACACAGCAAGATGGGACTTTTTTTTTCTATCTAAAATGGGCTTTATACTCTACTTAGGGCTTTTATCCCTGTCTTGAGTGAATAATGGATTGAGAGATGGAGTGGCTAGTCTTTTTCTCCATCCCCATTCCTAATCTTCCCAGCAGAAAAAGATCTACTTAGGATAAAAGCTCAGTAGGCAAAAGTTTGTATAACTTTTCAGAAGGTTAATAAGGATACAATAAGAAGGCATTAGCTTGCATCAGATACCATATTTGCTAGCATTTGATCTCAGACTTCTCAGCCTTCAGAACTATGAAAAATGAATTCCTATTATTTATGAATTACCCAATCTGTCCCACTTGGTTATAGTAGCAGAATTGGATCAAAACACTACCTTCATTAAGAGAAAGTGAATTGTGTCTTAAAATCATGACAATTACCTAATATAGACTAGTGAGGATATGCAATTATTTGTTATTGAAAAATTTGAAATACAGTTAAGTGCTTTTTCCACTTGGAGTAATATTTGTGGAGAACTTCAGTGGAACGAAAGAGGAAAATTCCTAGAGTTTGTGCATATTAACATTTGTTATTAAAACCCAATGATTTACACCGTCTCAGGGCTGATCCGCGGTAGACGTTTGCAGGGCGGCTGACCGGCAGTCTGTGGGCACACACCGCCTCCTGGGGAAGCCTGCGTCGGCTGTGCAGCTGATTGCTTCGGTCTCGTCGCCATGTCCACCAATGAGAATGCCAACTCACCGGCCGCCCGGCTCCACAGATTCAAGAACAAGGGGAAGGACAGCACCGAAATGAGACGGCGCCGAATAGAAGTGAACGTGGAGCTGAGGAAGGCCAAGAAGGATGACCAGATGCTGAAGAGGAGGAACGTGAGCTCCTTTCCCGACGATGCGACTTCGCCGCTGCAGGAAAACCGCAACAACCAGGGCACTGTACATTGGTCTGTTGATGACATTGTCAAAGGCATAACCAGCAACAATTTGGAAAGCCAGCTCCAAGCTACCCAAGCTGCTAGGAAACTGCTTTCCAGGGAAAAACAGCCCCCTATAGACAACATAATCCGGGCTGGTTTGATTCCAAAATTTGTGTCCTTCTTGGGCAGAACTGATTGTAGCCCCATTCAGTTTGAATCTGCCTGGGCGCTCACTAACATTGCTTCTGGGACCTCAGAACAAACTAAGGCGGTGGTGGATGGAGGTGCCATCCCAGCATTCATTTCCCTGTTGGCATCTCCCCATGCTCACATCAGCGAACAAGCTGTATGGGCTCTAGGGAACATTGCAGGTGATGGTTCAGTTTTCCGAGATTTGGTTATCAAGTATGGTGCAATTGACCCACTGTTGGCTCTTCTGGCTGTTCCTGATATGTCCTCTTTGGCCTGCGGTTACTTACGTAATCTGACATGGACACTTTCAAACCTTTGTCGCAACAAGAATCCTGCACCCCCATTAGATGCCGTTGAGCAGATTCTTCCTACTTTAGTTCGTCTCCTGCATCACGATGATCCGGAAGTGTTAGCAGATACCTGCTGGGCGATTTCCTATCTCACTGATGGTCCAAATGAGCGGATTGAAATGGTTGTGAAGACAGGAGTTGTGCCGCAACTCGTGAAGCTTCTAGGAGCTAATGATTTGCCAATTGTGACTCCTGCGCTAAGAGCCATAGGGAATATTGTCACAGGGACAGATGAACAGACACAGGTTGTGATAGATGCGGGAGCACTTGCCGTCTTTCCCAGCCTGCTGACTAACCCCAAAACTAACATCCAGAAGGAGGCCACGTGGACAATGTCAAACATCACAGCTGGGCGTCAGGACCAGATACAGCAAGTTGTGAATCACGGATTGGTCCCGTTCCTTGTTGGTGTTCTCTCTAAGGCAGACTTTAAGACACAAAAAGAAGCAGTATGGGCTGTAACCAACTATACAAGTGGCGGAACAGTTGAACAGATTGTGTACCTTGTTCGCTGTGGTATAATAGAACCGTTGATGAACCTCTTGACTGCAAAGGACACCAAAATTATTCTGGTTATTCTGGATGCCATTTCAAATATCTTCCAGGCTGCTGAGAAATTAGGTGAAACTGAGAAACTTAGTATAATGATTGAAGAATGTGGAGGCTTGGGTAAAATTGAAGCTCTTCAAAACCATGGAAATGAATCCGTGTATAGGGCTTCATTAAACTTGATTGAGAAGTACTTCTCCATAGAGGAAGAGGAAGATCAGAATGTTGCGCCAGAGACCACCTCTGAAGGCTACACCTTCCAAGTGCAGGATGGGGCGCCGGGCGCCTTTCACTTCTGATCGCACTGCTGAGGCACCAGTCGTTTTGTTGTTTGTCTTACTGTTTCTCTACTAAGACCTTTTTTTAAATGTGGTTTGTTATTGTAGCACTTTTACAACAAAACTATACTTGGAACTATACAGTTCCAAACTGTACATACTGTATGAAGCTTGTCCTCTGGGTTTCTTACTTCTGTGGAATTTCGTATCTTACAGTGTCCTGTAAATAAAGATAAAATTCCACCCAAAAAAAAAAAAACCCCAATGATTTGGGCTGGCACCTTGGCTCAATAGGCTAATCCTCCTCCTGCGGCACCAGCACACCAGGTTCTAGTCCCAATCAGGGTGCCGGGTTCTGTCCTGGTTGCTCCTCTTGGGGGGGTGAACCAACGGAAAAAGGAAGACCTTTCTCTCTCTCTCTCTCTCTCTCTCTCACTGTCCACTCTGCTTGTCAAAAAGAAAAAAAAGAAGAAAAAAGCCAATGATTTTACAATATTAATGATATGAATCTTATAAATTAATATAACAGCATCCTTCCGTGAAAGATATGCTCACTTTAATTTTTATTTTAGATATAATAAAATTATATTTATTTATTGAAAGGTAAAGAGAAGGAGGGAGAGAGAGAGGAGGAGGGGCCAAGAGACAGAGAGAGAGGGTGAGAGAGAGGTAGAAGGCAGACAGAGAGCTCCCATCTACTCCTTTATTCTGTAAATGCCCACTATGAGCCCCTGTTAGGGTGGGCTGAAGCCAGGACCTGGGAGCTCAATCCAAGCCTCCCACACTGATGGCAGGAATCCACTTACTTTAGTCATTGCTGCCTCCCAGAGTTTGCATTGGCAGGAAGCTGGAGTCAGGAGTCAAAGATGTGTACCTAGCCAAGCACTCCAAGCACTGGAAAAGCTTTCCTTTGTATTTCCTCAATACTGAAAAGTTCCATGTTTTCATTCATCTTTTATAAGATTAAAGATATTTAAATGTTGATTTTTTTCACTTACACTGTTTGCTGGGTTCCTATTTAGTTTTACTGTGATGTATACAGCAGGATGACTGGATCTATGGGATTTGGGAGCATTGTAACTACAAATGCAAACGAGACTAAGTGGAAAGTGACCCTGTCATGAAGGACTTAGGACGTGAAGTATCATTAACGAAAATGTAGAAGACAATCAAATGTAAAGTGCATGTGGATGCAGATGAAAGGAATAGCTGACTTCTATAATTCTTCAAACAAATAAGAAATGATGCTCAAATTTTGAAAGAAATGCAAAAAAGCAATACACTACTGATTTGCTTTGTACTCTGGCTGTTACCAAGCTGTCAGTTTAACATTAATCATTTAATAATACACTACAAGATTATTTATATAATAAATTCATTATTTTCAACAGTAAACTGTCAATTCCTTTTTTTTGAGTGCATGATCTTGGTACCAGAACTCAATAAGGTACAAAAATAAAAATTGATTGTCAGAGAGTTACAAAATAAAAGTTGTTTCTCTTATTTTCTTTAATTTGGAAGACAGAGAGAAAGGAACAAACAGAGAAGCAAGTGGAGAGAAATCTCCCATCTACTGGTTCACTCCCTAAATGCCTGCACAGCCAGGCCTGGGCCATGCTACAGCCAGGAAGCCAGAGCTCCACCTGTGTCCTCCACATAGGTGGCCCAGGTCCAAGTACTTAAGTCATTGCCTGTGCCTCCCAGGGTGCACCATCAGCAGGAAACTGCATTTGAAGTGGAGCTGGGGCTTGACTCTAGTCTCTCCAATGTGGGTTCTGGAGTTCCAAATGTCTACTTAATTGCTTCGCCACATGCCTTCCTACTATTACCTTTATCCCCCTACCACCCATATTTTTCGAAACTATTTTTGTTATTATATTAATCCCAACTATTTAATTTCAGATGACTTCCACTTCTGCCTTATACTTATTAATAGATAATTGTGCTTTTGTATAGTCAATGTGAAGATAAAAATGGATTTTTTTAGTATTTCTTTTTTTTTTTTTTTTTTTTTTTTTTTTTTGACAGGCAGAGTGGACAGTGAGAGAGAGAGACAGAGAGAGAAAGGTCTTCCTTTGCCGTTGGTTCACCCTCCAATGGCCGCCGCTGCAGCCGGCGCACCGCGCTGATCCTGGCAGGAGCCAGGAGCCAGGTGCTTTTCCTGGTCTCCCATGGGGTGCAGGGCCCAAGCACCTGGGCCATCCTCCACTGCACTCCCTGGCCATAGCAGAGAGCTGGCCTGGAAGAGGGGCAACCGGGACAGAATCCGGCGCCCCAACCGGGACTAGAACCCGGTGTGCCGGCGCCGCAAGGTGGAGGATTAGCCTATTGAGCCACGGCGCCGGCCATAGTATTTCTTAATATTCAGAAGCAGATATAGAATTCAGAGTTATGTAATATGATCAGTGGTATGACTTATTCTCATTATATTTTGGGAAACAGAATGAGAGTATACACAAAAGCTAAAAATAACAATGTATGTGAAACACATTTTTAATAAGCACAATTAGTTTAACTGCTACCTTTCTTGATAATGAGATTTATCAAAGTAATTATCAGGGGATAATAACCAATTTGATCTTTATAGTTTTCAGGAAAGTAATTTCACTTAGAAAAATTTAGTTGTTACATTATGTATGCAATACAAAAACAATTCAGAAATATTGAAATTATTTTGCATAATAAAATTACTCTCTGATGGTATTATGGTACTATATAAAAAGTTTTTCCCAAAAGTTGCTCTAAAAATACTTTCAACCAAAACTTATGAATCACAAATAATGAAGAAAGATGAAAGATGACTGTTTTAACCATCTTGCATTTGAGACAGAGAAATTATACAGTAAACATCAAAGAAATTGAGACTCACTATTGAATAGGAATTTCCCAGTTCACATTGCTGATTATACTTCAAGTAACAGCCACAAAGTGTTTCTTGTAATTTAAATCATAGTCACAATTTATAAGCTATCTTCTGGATGATTTTGTTTAAAGTCAACTACAAGAAAGGAAATAAAAAAAGAATGGAGAATTTTTTATAACATGAAGAAAAATTCGCACAATAAAAGTTAGCAAGAAAGAAGATCTTTCTTTTCTAAAAGATCTGACTTTTCTACTATAAGGCCTACATACTTTAAATGGCACATTCTGTATCTAATAAACACAGATATTCATTTCTTCCCACTTTGTCTAGGACAACTTAAATGCAATAGAGACAGAGTTATTACTTGAACTAGAGAAACCTCATATTCCAAGTTATTAAGTTTAAATGTCAGGGATGTTCTTGCTAAAGCTCTGTTGTTAGGATTAATTGCAATATCTCCCTGTCTGTTTCATCTTTCTTGTCCTTGTGTCTCTGTGTTACCTGAAACCACCAGTATTGGTCCTGCAGGATCTTCATTGATGAGCTGTGTGCACCCCTCTCCCATCTCATGAGGGCTTGCCGGTGTGTCCGTGTGTGAGGACAGGCTATGATGTAGTGGCAAATGTTTAATAACCTGTTCTCTGAAAATCTGACTCCCAATTTGTAGAATTTTCCAATTTCTCAGGTACAAATACTCCCCCAACAGCTAATTTTAGACATTATTTAATGCGGATTTGGGAATAAACATCCAGTAGTCCTTCACTACAGTATTTCCGTTCTATGAATAAAATGAATCTAAAGGGGGCCAGCTCCATGGCTCACCTGGTTAATCATCCACCTGCGGTGCTGGCATCCCATATGGGCGCCGGTTCTAGTCCCGGTTGCTCCTCTTCCAGTCCAGCTTTCTGCTGTGGCCTGGGGAAGGCAGTGGAGGATGGCCCAAGCCCCTGGGCCCCTGCACTCACATGGGAGACCAGGAGGAAGCACCTGGCTCCTGGCTTCAGATCGGCACAGCATCGGCTGTGGCAGCCATTTGGGGGGTGAACCAATGGAAGGAAGATCTTTCTCTCTGTCTCTCTCTGTCTGTAACTCCACCTGTCAAATAAAAAAAAATGAATGTAAATAAACTCACATCCATAAAAAGTGAGGAAACTTATTTAAGTGCCTAGGAAGTGATGAGGTATGCATCAGTATATTTATTTTAAATCTAATTTATTAAAATGTAAGTTTATACATTTTAATTTTTACAAACTGCCTTGTGGAAAAGCAACTGGTACAGTTCCTGAAGTTTTTATGAACTCTCACAAGTTCTCTACAGGGATGGCAAACAGTGAAGTTATCTTCCAGAAGGCTGTTGCTTCAATCCAGACAAAGAGTAATTAAAGCTTGGGTCATAATGTGACAGCAACAAGGGAATGGAGAAAAGCTCAGGAAATGATGCGTAAGAGGGGGAGAGAGGACTGGGAAACTAGCCGAGGGAAGGGACTTTTCGCAGAGAGAAAGTAGCACTTCAGAGATGGTGAGCTAAATCAAATGCAAAGGAGCAATCTGGAAGCAGGAGCAAAGGCGGAAAGTCTGCTTGGCCTGAATGAAAGTGCTGCTAGATTTCCAAGTTTGGGTAGAATGATCCCTAGTATTGGAGATCACCATCAAAGGAGGTCATCGAAGCTAAATGTTGTAACCATACTGGGCTTCAGTGCTATGAGAGGGAAGTGAATGAGTGTAGACAGCTCTTTCAGAAGGCAAATTTTAATTGTAGAAAGAGATGTGATATATTTCAAGAAAAAAAAGGGAAACTAGTCTATGAAACATAGTTGAGCTTACTAGAATGGTACCATTTGCTGTGTAGTGAATTTAATTTTCTGTTAAGAATTCGGGAGACAAAAATCAGTGCTAAAATGAGCTCTTTCAGGCATGATTTAGTGTCATCTGGAAGTGTAGTTAACTGATGGACTGTTTATTAAACAGGACAAGATTAATTCCCAGAGAGGTAGGAAAAGCTGGTCTAGTGAGAACAGTGTTCCCATCGTCTTTTTTCTTTAAACTTTACACAATCTCCTAGGCTCACCAGGTTAAAGTGGGCTCACTTAAATTTACTGGTTGCTAATTTGTAATCTGTTCAGCATCAACTTTTCTTTCTATTTTTAGAGTCCTTAGGTTTAGTTTTGAGACAGGAGAGTTTTAAAATAGCTCAGAACTGCAAAGCCATTTATTAGATTGATTTCAAAAACAAAATGCAATTTTTTCAGACCCTTTTGTTGCGCAGCCCTGGAGGCCTTTTGTGTTGTAAGGTCATCTGTGTTCTCTCCAAGACCGATGCTCTACACGGTCTATGATCCCGCAAGAACATGACAGGAGACGTACTGAAAAACGTATAGGTCAAAGAAGCTCAATGGTGAGATGACATTCCTTTGAAGCCTACATCTACTGCTAATCCCTTTCCTCAAAATCCCTTTCATAATACAATTATTGTTTTCACTGAGAATGTGACAAGGCTTGAGAGAACAGAAGTGTCTGCAGTAGGGATCCATTTTGCCCTGCTCTAATAGAATATCTGAGACTGCTAATTTATAAAGAACAGAAACTTAGTCCCCAACAGCTTTGGGAGCGAAGAAATCCCAAATCAAGGGTCAAGTACCTGGTGAGGGTCTCCTTGCTGAATCATTCCATGGCTGAGGAGCTGGGAGCGGGCCAGATAGAGGAAAAATTGAAACCCACAGCCCCAACCCCTTTAGTGATTGGTATTAACTTATTAATGAGGATGGAGCATTCCTACCTAAGCACTTTCTGTTAGTTCCCATCTCTCAACATCCTTGCATAGTGGAATAAGTTTCCAATACATGCTTTTTAGGGGGACACATTCAAGACATTACTGTAGGATACAACAGAGGACAGAGAAACTCAACATTATTCCATATGTGTTTTCAAAGACATAGATCTTTGTTGGTACCATTGGATAATCCATACCCAAATGGGTTTATAATTTGTTCCCACTAGGAATGGAGGCAGTGGTTGAGAGCAAGTAACTGTATACTGTGTATGTATAGAAATGTCATTAAAGAACTGGATTTTGTTGGTTATCTAACAATTAATATGAAGAAATCATTAATGGCGTTATTTGTATAGACACAGAAAACATAAGTCACTGGCCATTTTGCCTTAAAATAAGGCTCTCTCTCTACTATATTTACTTAGTATTATTTAATTAAGTGAAGATTCTGGTGATCCAGTAAAGATCTTGGGTTTAAAACAAGAAACACATCAACAAAATCCCCGGTGTGGCTGACTGTGTTTTCCTCAAGTAACTAAATTATCTGCAATCCCACATGACCTTCTTTACACTTGTCACACTGAAAAGTAAGATCTGTGATTTTTTTTCTTAAATCTAGAGTGTTTATGGCTATAACAAAGGTGATGCTATGTGACTTCCAGGGCTAGGTTACAAAGGCAACGTTTGTTCCTCTCAGGGCACTCACTCGGGCACACAGCTGCTCTTCCGTGAGGAAGCAGGCTGAGAGGACTAATAAACTGCAAACAAGGGCTATTCCCTATAGACAAGACAGGAAGACTCGGCAAAGCCAAGAGCACAGAGAGCTGAGACAAGAGACATAGAGAACAACTGTTAGGCAATAGGACGTAATTTGAATCAAGGAACACATTGCATTTCAAAATTGTTATGGAGCAATGCTTACTGTGTATTTCCTGGTGTCACTGTTTTTGAATGGTAGTGTTTATAGCATTTATGCTATGATTATACTGTGACTGTATGTTGGATGTGTGTTAGGTAGATAATTTTAGTTGACAAGTTTTTAGATTGAGAGAACTGGTCCTCGCAAGAATCACACAAGTAATACCATTTAAAGAGTCCCAAATGCAATGGAACCTAATTCAGATAATAAGTTGCTTAACTGGACACTACACTGATATTATAATTAGATTAAACCTGTGGATTTAGATGAGTACATTTTTCCCATAAAGACTATAAATTATTGTATCCAGAGTACAGTCAGTGGGAAGTTGTAATTCTCAAAAATATCTTGGGGCTGGGATTATGGTACAACAGGTTAAGCCTCCTCCTGTGACACCATCATCCCATATGAGTGCCAGTTCAAGTCACAGATGATTACTTCCAATCTAGAGCCTTACTAATATACCTGGGAAGGCAGAGGAAGATGGCCTAAGTGCTTGGGTCCCTGCTACCCACGTGGAAGACCCAGACAGAGGTCCAGTCTCCTGATTTCATGTGGCCCAGCCCTGGCCATTGCAGCCATCTGGGGTATGAACTAGTGGATGGAGATTATATCTCTCTGTCTCTGTCTCTCTGTAACTCTGCCGTTCAAATAAATAAATCTTTAAAAACATCTTTAGGGATCTCATTCTCATTTGTTATTCTTATAAGATACCCTTAATACTCTTCCCATTGAGGGTTGGGGTACTCTATAATCTCTCTCCAACTTGAATTTTGATTATTGTGTAAGGGATACTACATCACACAGCTTGTAAGGGGCAAGATAGTCTCTGCTTGGGCCTGTTGGGATTGTTGCTCTTGGAACCCAAGCAAAATTGCACTAGGAAAGGTCTATGTAGATGAGAGGTCTTCAAAAAGTTCATGGAAAATGTGTATCATCCATAAGGGTCTCAAAAACATTTTGCTTGAAAATAAACTTATTTCTTAATTAGTCACTTCATGCTTTCTGCATTACCTGTCAGATAGAAGCGTTGACATGCTTTAAGATGACTGTGAGTCCAAGATGTTTGGTAAGCACCAGCCTTTGTGTTTTCCTAGCTACAAGGCAAGACATTTTGAAGAAAAAAAAAAGAATGAAAGAAAAGCTGTCCTGGCCCTGGCTCTACTTGCTCTGTCTAAGCGCCTGACCCAGTGGATCTGTTAAAACAATCAAATGGTTGTTTGCACCAAGAGGTTTGTTTTGGAGTTATAGTTACTGTAGTGCCCTTTTCCATCCATAGCCCGTTATATAATGGACTAATTTCTCAAGTATCCAAAAACAGAGATCTTAAAAATTTTAGCAATTTCTCAATCCTTTTGTTGTTCTTTAGTCATCCATCTGCATTTTCTGGATTGCTGAATGACTAGTTACCAATATATCATCATCTGGATTATTTTGTTACTTTACTATGTTTGCCAATTGATTTGTGGGTAACTGTCTCACTGTCACAACATGTTCAATTGGGGTTTATAAGGTGTGTAACATAGCAAAGACGTCACCTTACACCAGTTGCATTATAAGTCATAGCTCTGTATATATGCACATATGTATGCATGTAATTTTTATGTATATATGAAAGAAAGTCAAATGGACAGAGAGACTCCATTTCAGAGTAGCGGTCGTATTATAGGTAAACACCTGTGTTGTAGGAAAATGTTGAAGAGCTAGAAGGCGTGCATTTAATTTGTGGCTCTGCCACTATGATCTACATGTCATTGAACAATTCATTGAAACTCTCCAAACTTTAATTTTCTTTGTAAATTTTCAAAAAAGTCTCAGTTTGAGATTTAAGTAAGGTAAATTATTAATTTAAAACAATTAAAGGGCCCACATTCCCTTTGTAAATAGTTTGAATTTTATTCTCAATGTATGGAAATATATTGTCAAAGCTGTCTGTATTTTGGACATGAAAGTCTCAGAAATTACTGAGTTTTTACTTCTGAAAATTTTCTTTTGTCCTCTTGTGTTCTACACTAAGTAACCACTTTATTTTCATTGTGGCAAAAACCACTGTAAATAATACTTTCTTAACAGTTTAATTTGCTGGTATTCTGTTATTAACTAGAGACATGATATCGAGTAGCAGATTTCTAGAGATTTTTCATTTTGTTTGATGGCAAACAGCAAGCCATTGGACAACCTCTTATTTCCTCTTCCTGGTAAGAGTCGATAGGCAGGCATCCTGCACAGTATAGATGTTAGATGGGAGAGTGATATATCAATTTTGTCCTCTTAGTGAATTTCCTAACCTTGAGATTTGTGTAGAATTCTGCATGAAAAAAAAAAAAAAAACAAAGATTCACCCTAAAAAATAACTGTTTATACAGATATGCTATGCCTTCTTCAAGAGCCCAAAATAGGTCTCTTTCTGTGTGAAACACTCTGAAATCACGCATAGCAAGGTTGAGGAGGGAGGGTAAGAATTGCCATCGATATCACGTAACTGGGTTATTATCCTTTTGTGAAAGAAAGATTTTTAAAACAGTGATGGAACTGTATATCAGATAAGCTGCATGAATTCCAGATCATATCCCATTTTTCAACTTGTTCTGTGATGGTATAAAAATCATAGTTTTTTTCCTTAAAGTAGAAAATAAGAAGAATGAAGAATGCCATTTAATGAAGAGACATTCACTCTTGTATCAACGTGCTCCTGGGTTCCAAACACTATTCTTAGTTTGTCTTTGCCCCTGTTTGCAGAACAGGAACCTTCTCTTACTGCTGAAAGGATGCACCTTGTTGGTTTTAGGTGCTTGGCTTCTACTTGCTTTGCTGGGAGCTCTGCGTGTTTCAAGAAAATTGTGGGATATGAAGCGAGGTCTAGTTATTGTCTCAGGAACAAAACTAAGCTGCTAATCAAAATCTGCAATTCAGTGTGGATTGTTAATTACGATTCCGTGCATCAAGGCCCAGGCTTTGGTTTGTTTACAGTACAGGTATGGTAACTATATGTGAGAAGCTTATTTGTGTCTGCAGCATGAATTCTAGGCATTTTTTCTCCCTTACAAATTATGTACAACATGCAATGACTGCCCATAGTAAGTCATGCTTCATTTTATCTCCTTCTGTAGTGGGGAATTCTACTTGAGTTGAAACTAATTTAGCTTAAAAACTTTGGAAAGTGTAGAAAATTTGCCTGAGTGATCTATTTACAGGAATGCCAAAGGAAGCTCCCAGGAAAGTATGTCATACTCAAGAAAGACAGATTTAAGACAGTTTTGCTCAGAGGCACAGAGAGGATCCAATATTGAGAATAGTATTAGGTATGATTCTTTCAATCTCAAATATCAGAAACTCATTTCCAACTTGCTTGAGCAAATAATGGCATTTATTGGTTCATATACCTAAAAGATCAGGAGGTTTGATTTTAGGTATGAATTGAGCCAAGAATTAAAGGATATTGTTACTATGTATTTTCTCACACTCTCTGAGTTTTGTCTTTAGCCATTTGAGCTCCATTTCATGCCTTCTAATGGATAATAAAAAGCCTTTGAAAACTATGTTCCACTTTTCAAATTCTCTTCTTAGTTTTATTCAGTATTTTAGCTTTATGAATCCACTAAAATAGCTCTCTGAAAGATTACTTACATCTGTCCTATTTCTAAATCTTGGAGAAACTTTTCCTGCTATGTCTCTCTCAGCACCATTCTTCATGGTTAACAACTGTCAATTTCTTAAAATATTCTTTTTTCTTTGCCTTTGCTCCTTCTTGCTCTGTTTTGATGGCTCTTCTTTTTCTGTTGCAACAATAAATGTTGGACTGGCTCGAGAAAAATTCTGACCCATCTTCCCCATTGTTACATATTCCTGGTTGATGTTATTTACTTCACCACAGTGGTGGGCTACCTCTAAGATAGCCCGCAATATTTTTCCTTCTGATACATATGCCCTTGTGTAATCTTCTGATCTGGGTGGGTGAGTGACATGTAAATAGAGTTTGTTGAAAGTGATGGTTTGAGGTAGCTGGTGCTGTGGTGTAGTGGGTAACACCTCCAACACTGGCATCCTGTGTGGGCACCAGTTCAAGTCCTGACTGCTGCACTTCTGATCCAGCTCCCTGCTAATGGCCTGGGAAAACAGCAGAAGATGGCTCAAGTGTTTGGACCCTTGGCACCCATGTGTGACATGCGGATGAAGTTCTAGGCTCCTGGCTTTAGCTTGGCTCAGTCCAGGCCATTGTAGCCATTTGGGGAGTGAACCAGCAGATGGAAGATTTCTCTCTCTCTCTGTCTCTGTCTCTCCCTCACTCTCTGTAACTCTGATTTTCAAATAAATAATTTTTTTTTACAAAAAGAAAATGATGGGTTATAACATCTAAGATTATATTTTAATAATAACGTTGTGGTATCTGTATCGGGTATGTTCTTGTTCCTGTCTGCTCACTCTAAGTCAAGCTGAATGCATTTTGAAAAGGCTGATGGGTCTATGTGTCAAGGAACTGAAAGAACATTCATTCTATAAGTCAGTGGATACCTGAATCTTGTGAATAATTATGTGAATGACTTGGAGGTTGGTCTTCCCCAATTGAGACTTCATGTGAGACCAAGGCACTGGACAAGTTTGACTGCATCCTCATGAAAGATTGTGAATTAGAGGCACCCTGAGACTTGCTTAACAGAAACTGTGAAATATTTGTTGTTTGAGCAGCTGTGTAGGGTGGTTTTGAGGAAAGAGTTTTTCAGGTAGCAATAGATAACTGATTTAGTAGGCTCTCAATCTGCAAGATCCCATTCAGAGATTTGACCAACTACAGATGGAAAATATATGAGAAAACATGACATGTATACTGAATATGTGTGGACTTTCTTTGGCCATTGCTCTCTACAGACTTTTTTTTAATTGACAGATATAGTTTGACAGTGAGAGAGAGAGAGAGAGACAGAGAGAAAGGTCTTCCTTCCATTGGTTCACCTCCCAAATGGCTGCTACGGCCGGAACTACACCAGTCTGAAGCCAGGAGCCAGGAGCCAGGAGCTTCCTCCTGGTCTCCCATGCGAGTGCAGGGGCCCAAGCACTTGGGCCATCCTCCACTGCCTTCCCGGGCCACAGCAGAGAGCTAGACTGGAAGAGGAGCAACTGGGACTAGAACTTGGCTCCCATATGGGATGCTGGTGCTGCAGGCGGAGGATTAACCAAGTGAGCCATGGTGCCGCCCCTCTCTACAGAATTTGTATAATAACTTTCTGCATAGATTTTATATTGTATTATGTATTAGAGGAAATCTAGAGGTGACTTAAAATATATTGGAGAATGTGCATACGTTGCATGTATATGAGAATTCTTCAAAAAGTTCATGGAGGGCCTGACATTGTGGTAAACAGGTTAAGCTGCCGCCTGCAGCACCATGTCACAATGCTGATTTGAGTCCTGGTTGATCTGCTTCAGATCCAGCTTCCTGCCAATATGCCTGAGAAAGCAGCAGAGGATGGTCCAAGTACTTGGACTCTTGCCACCCATGTGGGAGACCAAAATGTGTGAAGCTAAAGTCTAGCTTCAAAGTGTCCTGGACTTGACTGTTGGAGCCATTTGGGGATTGAACCAGTAGATGGAAGATCTCTTTGTGTCTCTCCCTCTCTATCACACTGCATTTCAAATATGTAGGCCAATATTTTAGAGAAATTCATGGAAAATGCATATTATGAGAAAACTGCATGGATTTCAAAATTTTGTTACACCAAAACAAACATCCTTTTTTTTTAAAAAAAAGCATTAATGTATTTGATAGAATGTGCATGTGAGAAAGAGAAGCAGAGACATACACAGAGAGAGGTCTGTCTTCCACTGATTTACTCTCCAAATGGCTGCAACATCCTGGCCAGGTCCAAGTCAAAGCTAGGAATTAGAATCCCATCTCGCAACGTGTGTGACAAGAAGCCACACATCTGGGCTACCCTCCATTGCCTTCCCAGGCATGTTAACAGGAAGCTGGATCTGAAACAGAGCTATTGAGACTCAAACCAGTGGTCAGATATGGGATGCTGGCATCACAAGTGGTGTCACAACTTAACCCACTGTGCCACATGCTGGCTCCATAATAAACTTCTTTTAATTCCATATTTCCATGAACTGTTTGGAGTACTCTCATACTATGCTTTTTTTTAAAAATCATTTATTTATATGAAAAGTAGAGTTACAGAGAGAGGGGCAAGACAGAGCGATTGATTTTCCACCTGCTGGTTTACTCCCCAGTAGGCTGGGGCTGGGCCAGGCCAAAGTCAGGAGCCTGGAACTCCACGTGGGTGGCAGGAGCCCCATCACTTGAGTCATCCTCTGCTGCTTTCCCAAGTGCATTAGCAGGGAGCTGGATGGGAAATGGAGCAGGCAGGAGTTAAATTGGCACTCATATGTGATGACGATGCTGCAGGCAGCAGCTTAACTCTCTCACTACAACCTCCAAATATTATGTTTTTTGTAGGCAGAACTTTAGCATCTGTGAATTTTGATATCCATAGGTTGGGGAGAGTGGGTTCCTGGAACCACTTCCTTACTAAAAGCAATGGGTGACTGTACAATAACTTCAACTATCATGCTGATGATTTTAAATCTTATTTCTAAGAATCACCACCTTTCAGAACTAGAAACTTAAACATTTAATGGTTGTTTGCAATTACATTAAGCTGCTGGATGGCCGTTTTATGGTTAAAATAGAACTTTTTATTTTTTCCAATCCTCCAAATAGACACATTACCTCAGGAAATGACACTACCATCTGCCCAACTGCTAATAAAACAACAATAACAAAAAAAGCCTTTGCTTTTTTCCCCTTTTGCCACCACATCCAAATGAATAGCAAATTTTCGTTTAACTCTACTTTCGAAGCTTATTTTGAATTTTGCCTGTGTCTCCTGTGTCATTCACCCAAGCCTTCTCCTCCTTCATGTAGACTCCTTTGTGTGCTGGAGCTGACTGATTCCAGCAGGTGAATGCTGACTGTTAAATTTTAGGAATTTGATGAGTTGGTGATGAAACATTAAATAGTTAAAATTGACAATGGTGGGAGGTTTTAGTCTGCAAAAATTGGCACATGTCCAAATATAAGAGTTCTTCCAAAGCTGCGTAAAAATGTATCTTTTGAAAAGCCATGCATGGTTTTTAAAATTCTTTTACACCAAAATAAACATCATTTAACTCCATTTTTCCCAAGAACTTGTTAATGCACCTTTGTATCCCCCTTCTATTACCCTGGCATGTTATTAAACCCTCACCAGAATACCACTGACTCAACTAAATTCCTAACTGTGCTTCCCGCTTCTCTTTGAACTCCTTCCTTGACTGAGTTTATCACCATCACAGTAGTCATGGTAATGACATCTTTAATGAGATTATGTCATTTTACTGCTTAAAACTCTCCAATGACTTCTCATTCTGGGTTTGTGGTGGCACTGCTCAGCTTGCCCCTGTGGTTGGAGCTCATCCTTGCCTATGCTAATGACTGCCAGCTTGTTCTTTTTCATCCCATTGTTTTCTTCCCACATGCCTGCCTGATGACGCCAGGATCATAGCCAGACAAAGAAGCAGGCAAGCAAAGCGTTTACCTCAACTCTTACAATTGCATTAAGATCTCCTTTTTCTGTATCATTCCTAGTGGTTCTGCTTCTCTAATTGAATTCTAACTCACAATGAAACCCAAACTGTTCACTAGCTCAAATTGCACTTCAACTGCTTGATCATCCCTTTGCGATCTTGGAACAGACCGTTTTCCTCGTCTTCTACCATTCCTTACTGGCTTCTTCCTGTTCCTGGAACGGGTAATGATCCTCACCAGTTTAGAGTGTTTGTGTTAGTGCTCCCTCTGCCTGATTGGGTGGGCTTCTCTTCTTTGAGCTCTGAATTCAAATATCTTCTAAGATAAGAGTTTACCAGACTGAGTTTATAGAGTTTATAGTCTTAATTGAAGTCTATTGTAATTATTTTGCAAAATCTTAATCATCCTTGTCATTTTTCTTTCATTGATTTGATTATTTTCTTTCTTCTTCCAATAAAACCTAAATATCTCTGAAGCACAGATCTGTGTGAACTAGCCAAAGGTCAATATTTGTTTAAGGCATGTTAGTAACTTCTTCAGTGGTTCTTACATTGTGAGCAAAACAGAGTAAAGGCAATTTTAGATGACCAGTATTCTCCTTGGGAGAGCATATGTTTTCTTCATAAAACTGACTTGATGTATTCCTGGGAAAAAGTGGGATGAAAAGAAAGATGAAAGAGGAGAGATGACAAAAAAAAAAAAAAAAGGCAAAATAGTGTTAATGCTGTGTACTGTATTCTCTGAGATTCCTACCGTGGCTGCTTTAAAGAGTGTGAACTCATTAAAAATAATTGGAGATAATTGTTCTCTAATTTAAGTTGGCTCAAGTTTGTATCGATATTATCTTGGACACAAACCAAGATTTTGAACCAGTATAGGCCAGGTTCCGAGAGAATCACAGGAAACTGAGCCTCCGAGTATTAGAAATGATTGTAGCAGTTTCTGTTCTTCCAGAGCAGAGCCCTGGGACTACTTAGGTAACTTCTTATGGCAGGGAAGCCCTGACTCATATCTTCATCTCAGAAGTTGGGAAGGTATTTCAGCTGAATAGTGAAGAGTTTTGCCATGAATCTAAATTTGAATCGTGTTTTCTCTGCCACGTACTGGTTATGTGATCTTGACTATCAAATTCTTTATGTTCTCTGAAACTTAGTTTCCTTATCTTTACTTTAGGGCTAATGATTATACCTGTCTCTTAGCTTTATGATGATAACCACCTAAGTGAAAATTTGAATCACTTAGAACTGTGCCTAACATATGCTAGTAAATTACTGTGTTAGAATTAATGTAATCTGAGTTAATGTGCATGCCTATGGTTCCCCAGTCAGAACACATGATTCTCCAAGTTAGAAATTGTGCATTACATGTCTCTGTTGTGTGTACTTAACTCAGTTCTTTATCTATAATAGTTAGGGATCTGCTAATTAAATTATGCCCTAAAATACGCTATATTGGCATTAATAAATAATCATTATATCATAGTTTGTAGTTAGTTATGTCAGCAAATTTTTATTCACAAACATCGTGTAGAAATATCCTGTGCATTTGATAAAATTTTGTCTAAAGGATTCTCACTACAAAAATTCCATCTGGTATCTAGCCTGGAGTTAGCACCTTCATTTGGGCCTCCCAACTGGTTGCAGGGGCCTAAGCACTTGGGCCATCTTCTGCCCTCCCCAATGGCATATTAGCAGAGAGCTGAATTGGAAGTGAAGCTTTCAGGCCTAGAACCAGTGCCTGTATGGGACGTCTGTGTTGCAGGTGAAGGCTTTACCTACCATGCAACAACACTGGCCCCTATATTTAAATTAAAAGTGAAGTCATATCTCAAACATTGTATTGTTTATTTCTGTTTTCCATTTAACGTTCTACTGAGGTGTGTGAATATGTATGTAACAGGAATGAATGAGTGATAAAATGCACTACTACCACTGAGAAAATTCTTAAAAACAAAATTGTAATGACTCTATTGGCCTGAGCTATTGTGTCAGTTGACATTTAACAACTTGAAACTTGGAGTCTGTACATCTGGATTTATACGACTGCACTATCTGCTGGCTCTGTGATTTTGGAAAAGCTATCTGGTTACTGGAGACAATCATGGCTCACCTTTATTGAAGGCTTGCTCCTTGGTGGCCTGTTGTGTTTCATATGTATTAAGTTAACTTTCTTTTTTGACAAGTGAAAAGTCTGTGTCATAAAGAGACTAGTCATTTTTGAAAATTTAGAATTAGAAAATGGTAAAACCAGGATTAAACTACAGGCAGTTGGCCTCCCCAGTTTGGACCTTAATAACCTACATTTTGCTGCTGTATAGTGTTAAAATAGTACAATGTTCAGGATAAGCATAAGAATTAATTGAGATAATACACAGAATAAGTGCATATTAGCTAGTATTTTATCAATAATTCACTACCATGAAAATATTAATCATGGTAAAAATAAAACTTTCTTAATAATTTTTAAGTGTACAGCTCACTGATACACTCACATTGTGCAGACATCACTGTCACTCATCTTCAGAATCCTTTCCATTTTGTAAAACTGAAATTCAGCTTCTGTATCAAATTTAACAGTGATTCCTCATTCTGCCCTGCCCCAGCCCCTGATAACCAGTTTCTGTCTATTAAATTTGACTATTCTCGGTATTTCATGAAATTGCAATCATACAGCATTTGTCTTTTTGTCTCTGGCTTATTTCACTCACCATGATTTTCTTTTTAAGGACAAGTGATATTCCACTGAATGTCTATAACACATTTTTTTCCCTTTTTTCCCTTTTATTTAATAAATATAAATTTCCAAAGTACAGTTTATGGATTACAATGGCTCCCCCCCCCCCCATAACTTCCCTCCCACTGTGCCGGCCTGCGGCACAATGAACTGGGTTTTCCTGAAACAGAGTGGGAATGCGGGGACAAGGACGTAAAGAATGGAGCCAAGACAAGTCCTGATCAAGGCTGTTTATTGAATAAATCTAGTAGTATTTAAACATGACCAGTTGTTTACAAGAAGGAGCACAAAAGATTTACATATCAAAAAGGCTCTTAAGGTTACAAAGAGTTCCCAATAAGGTTCTTAATTATTGATTACAAGGGTACAATAAAACACTTAGGTGATAAATGCAGGTTTCAGGTGTGACTGATTATCTGTATCATCTCTTGTGAAAGGTTTAGGTTCTTCCTGCCTCTTCCCGGAATCTCCCTAGCCCAATTGTCTGTGCCCGGGAAGTCTCCATTCATATGTTTAAGTGTAAACAAAGGGAGTGACTACCTGTGGCTGCCCACATCCCACCAGCAACCTTCCCATCTCCCGCTCCCTCTCCCATTCCAATTGTTTGGCTACTGTGACTAATTCTGCTAAGGACATGGATGAACAGATATCTTTTTTAGACCTTGGAATTGCCTGAATTTATGGTAGTTCTATTTTTAAATTTTTTGAGGAGCCACTAGACTCTGAACAGGGCTATAATATAGTAACCCAGTAAAATTGAGATTTTACTGAAGCACAAGAATGTTTTCCAACAGGTGAGACCAATTTATACTTTGATAGCAGTCTATATTTCTATTCATCCTCTCAGCACTGAATATTATTTTAAATATTTGCTAAGGGCCCTGTGCTGTGGCACAGTGGGTTAAGCTGCCACTGGAATTGCTGGCTTCTCATATGGGTGCTGGTTTGAGGTCTGGCTCCTCCACTTCTGATCCAGCTCTCAGCTAATGGGCCTAGGAAAGCAGTGGAGGATGATCCAAGTCATTGGGCCCATGCCACCCATGCAGGAGACCAAGAAGAGGCTCCTGGCTCCTGGCTCCTGGCTCCTGGCTCCTTGTTCCTGACTCCTGGCTCCTGGCTCCTGACTTTTGCCTGGCCCAGTCCCAGCCAATGTAGCCATCAGGGGAGTAAACCAGTAAGTTGAAGATATTCTCCCTTTCTCTCTCTCTTCATCTTCTTTCTGTAACTCTGCCTTTCAAATAAATAAAATCTTTAAAAAATCTGCTGAATTAATAGAAGAAAAAATTGTATATAATTATTGTTTTTATATAAGGAATTTATTAATATGTTAGATTCTCAGAATCACAGCAAATGCAGGATAACTACTAAAACAGTTATCATCAGTTCTTATGTTAGTGTAATATTAATACAAAGAGAACAGATTCAATGTGTTTCACAGATAAGATTCTAAGACTATAATGATACTTCCTCCCTCCCTCCTTCCTTCCCTCTTACCTCTTTCCTCCCTTCCCTCCCTCAGTCTCCCTCCTGTTCCTTCTCCTTATCTTTCTTTCTTTTTAAATTTTTGTATTTATTTACATTTGTATGATGACTATTATGAGAGTGATTAAAGGTTTTCATGAGAAGAATCTGAAAAAAATAAATTCTGAAACTGTTTTTGCATGTTTGCACTCATTTTCTGAAAGATAATAAGAAACATGAGCTATAACGAGAATAGCCTTGAACAGGACTAAATACTTGAGCATGGGAACATGGCTGAGAAAATTTTAAATTTTAAAGTTAAAACCAAATATTATGTTATAAATATCAAACATCCGTTTGTAACCAGAGTTTTAAAAAACAATAACAGTGCTATTTGTAATTTTTTAGCATTATATACTAATAATTCAGATTTATTTCCTTTATTTCTTTTTTCTAATACATTATTTTTAATGTTAATGCAATATTAATACAAACAGAACAGAATCAGTACAGTTCATAGAATTCTAAGAGTATGATGATACTTCCATTCCTCCTTCCCCATTCTTCCCCTCCCTTCACCCTCCCTCCCTTCCTATCTCTCCCTCTTTCCTTCCTCCATTCCCCTCCCCTCCCCTCCCCTCCCCTCCCCTCTCCTCCTCTCCTCTCCTTTCCTCTCCTCTCCTCTCCTCTCCTCTCCTCTCCTCTCCTCTCCTCTCCTCTCCTCTCCTCTCTTCCCCTCCCCTCCTCTCCTCTCCTCTCTTCCCCTCCCCTCCTCTCTCCTCTCCTCTCCTCTCCTCTCCTCTCCTCTCTTCCCCTCCCCTCCTCTCTCCTCTCCTCTCCTCTCCTCTCCTCTCCTCTCCTCTCCTCTCCTCTCCTCTCCTCTCCTCTCTTCCCCTCCCCTCCTCTCTCCTCTCCTCTCCTCTCCTCTCCTCTCCTCTCTTCTCCTCTCCTTCCTTATTTTCCTTCCTTCATCATTTTAGTTTTGAGATAACTTTTTTATATTCTCAATTTTATTTAAATTTTGATGATAATGTATATGAAATGCTTATTGTACAAAATCTATAGTGAAAGTTAAAAAAGTGAACTGTACTGTGCATAAACATGTTCTCTAATATATAATAAGTAAAGATAATTTAGCAATGCCTGATACCTGATTAATATGATGAACAGAGAGCACTGGTACCAGGAATAACAAAAGCATCCAATTGAAAAAAACAATCCTCTTGAGAGTCATAAAGAAATGCTCTTTCTGTAAACGTTTGACTCTTTTAAAGCATGAAATGTAATATATTTAAACAATATCCAATCTTTGATTTTATGCCCCATGCTTTTATGAATTTTTATTAATATAAACAGAACTGATTTCATGTTTTCATAGATACAGTTCTAAGAAGATAACAATACTTAGTCTATGGCCACACCACCCTGAACACACCCGATCTCATCAGAAGATAACAATACTTCCATTCATACCCCTCCTTCCTTCTTCCTTCCTTTCTTTTTTTTCTTTTAATTTTTGTGACAATACACTGAGCTTCTGCATAGTAAAGGAAACACTCAACTAAGTGAAGAAGCTACCAACAGGATGAAGAAAACACTTGCGAACTATTCATCCAATAACAGATTAATATCCAGATTATATAAGGAGCTCAGGAAATTCAACAACAAAACAGTGTAGTTAAGAAATGGATAAAGGGCATGAACAATCATTTTTCAAAGGATGAAGTACAAATGGGCAACAGATACATGAAGAGAGATGCAGGATCACTAGCCATCAGGGAAATGCAAATAAAAACCACAATGATTTTCACCTCATCCCAGTTAGAATGGTTATCATCCAGAAATCAAAAAAATAACGATGCTGGCGAGGATGTGGGAAAAAAAGATACCCTAACACACTGTTGGTGGGAATATAAACTAGTATAACCATTATGGAAGAGAATTTGGACACTCCTCAGAAATCTGAAAAAAGATCTACCATATGAACCAGCAACCCCACTGCTGGAATTTACCCAAAGAAAATTCAAGTGGCATATGAAAGAGTTGTCTGTACCTGCTGTGTTTACAGCAGCTTAACTCACAATAGCTAAGATATAGAATCAACCCAGAAATCTATCAGCTGATGACTGGATAAAGAAAATGTGATGTATATACACTGTAGAATACTACTCAGTTCCCCAAAAAGAATGAAACCCTGTCTTTTGTAACAAAATGGGTGGAATTGGAGATAATTTTTTTTCAGATTTGATTTTATCCTGGAAATACACATTAGGTTGCTAACATTGAATGTTTAGTAAAAGAAAAATTTTATAAACCCATTATTAATAAATGATTGTATAGAAGTTACATATTCTTGGGTGCTCCTATTATTTATTCTTTTTTTAAAGATTTATTTATTTATTTGAAAGTCAGAGTTACACACAGAGAGAAGTAGAAGCAGAAAGAGTGAGAGTGAGAGAGAGAGAGAGAGAAAGTGTCTTCCATCCTCTGGTTCACTCCACTGGTTCACTCCCTAATTGGCCACAATGGCCGGAGCTGCACTGATCAGAAGCCAGGAGCCTGGAGCTTCTTCTGGGTCTCCTGCATGGGTGCACGGCATTTTCTACTGCTTTCCCAGGCCATAGCAGAGACCTGAATGGGAAGTGGAGCAGCCAGGTCTCAAACAGGCACCCACATGGGATGCCAGCACTGCAGGCAGTGGCTTTACCCACTCCACTACAGTGCTGGCCCCGACTATTATATATTCTAAATTCGCTAAAGATGAGTGACTTTCCTGGTTTTAAGTTTTGTTGCTGTTGTTATTTTTGAGATGTGTGATCTCTTGCCAAGTTATTGCACCTTTCTCTTTCTTAGTAAAAATGGGCACTGTGGCATAGTGGGTAAAGTTGCCACCTGCCATGCCGGCATCCCATGTGGGATAATAGCTTCATTGTCAAAGATAAGCTGGTTATAGAGCTTGGATTGATTTCAGGTGTTTCTATTCTGTTCCATTGGTCTATATATACATTTTTGTACCAGTACCAGGCTGCTTTGATTATAACTGCCCAGAAGTATGTCTTGAAATTTGGTATTGTGATGCCTCTGAATTTGTTTCATTTGTATAAGATTGCTTTACCTATTCAGGGTCTCCTGTGTTTCCATATGAATTTCAACATCATTTTTCCTATATCTGAGAAGAATGTCTTTGATATTTTGATTGGTATTGCATTGAATCTGTAAATGGACACTTTGATAATATTGATCCTTTCAATCCATGAACATGGAAGATTTTTCCATTGTTTTGTATCTTCCTCTATTTCTTTCTTTAATGTTTTGTAATTCTCATCTTAGAGATTTTTGACAACCTTGGTTAAATTTATTCCAAGGAATTTGATATTTTTGGTAACTATGGTAAATGTGATTGATCTTAGAAGCTCTTTCTAAGCTGTGGCATTGTCTGCATATACAAGTAGTGTTGATTTTGTGTGCTGATTTTATATCTTGCTATATTTCCAAACTCTTTTATGAGTTATAATAGTCTCTCAGTGGAGTATTTTGGATCCCCCTATGTATAGTATAATGACATCTACAAATAGGGGTAGTTTGACTTCCTCCTTCCCAATTTGTACCCTTTTTATTTATTTTTCTTGTATAATGGCTCTGGCTAGAACTTCCAGGACCATATTGAAAAGCAGTGATGAGAGTGGGCATCCTTGTCTGATTCTGGATCTCAGTAGGATTGCTTCCAACTTTTCCCCATTCAATAGGATGTTGGCTGTGGGTTTGTCATAAATTACCTTAATTGTGTTGAGAAATGTTCTTTCTATTTGTAGTATGCTTAAAGTTTTCATCATGAAGGGGTGTTGTATTTTTCAAATTTTTTCTCTGCATCTATTGAGATAATCATATAGTTTTTGTTCTTCAATCTGTTAATGTGATGTATCACATTGATTGATTTGCAAATGTTGATCCAGCCCTACATACCAGGAATAAATCCCACTTGGTCTGTGTGGATGAGCTTTCTGATGTGTTGTTGGATTTGATTGGCTAGTATTTTGTTGAGGATTTTTGTGTATATGTCCATCTGTGGGATGGATCTATAGTTCTCTTTTCTGTTGTATCTTTTTCAGGTTTAAGAATTAAGCTGATGCTGGCTTCATAGAAAGAATTTGGGAGGATTTTTTTTATTGTTTTGGATAGCCTGAGAAGAATTGGAGTTAGTTCTTTAAATGTTTGGTGAATTCAGTGGGGAAGCAATCCAGTCCTGGGCTTTTCTTTGTTGGGAGGGTCTTTATTATTGATTTGAGTTCTGACTTGGTTATCAGTCTGAATAGGTTTTCTATGTCTTCATGACTCAATTTAGGTAGATCATATGTGCCCAGGAATCTATCCATTTCTTCTAGGTTTCTGGTATTGTTGGTGTACAGTCTTTGTGGTAATTTCTGATGATTCTTTTTATTTCTGTGGTGTCTGTTGTTACATTCCCTTTTTCATCTCTGATTTTATTAATTTTTATTAATTTTAATTTTATTAATTTTAATTAACTTTATTAATTTTAAATATTAATTTTACTAATTTAAATTTGGTCTTCTGCCTCCTTCTTTTGGTTAGTTGGGCCAATTGTGTGTCAATTCTATATTTTCTTTTGAAAAACCAGCTTTTGTTTTGATGATCTTTTTTTTTAAACTTTTATTTAATGAATATAAATTTCCAAAGTACAGCTTATGGATTATAATGGCTTCCCCACCATAACGTCCCTCCCACCCACAACCCTCCCCTTTCCCACTCCCTCTCCCCTTCCATTCACATCAAGATTCATTTTCGATTCTCTTTATATACAGAAGATCAGCTTAGCATACATTAAGTAAAGATTTCAACAGTTTGCACCCACATAGAAACATAAAGTGAAAAATACTGTTTGAGTACTAGTTATAGCATTAGATCTCAATGTACAGCACACTAAGGACAAAGATCCTACATGAGGAGTAAGTGCACAGTGACTCCTGTTGTTGACTTAACAAATTGACACTCTTGTTTATGGCATCAGTAATCATCCTAGGCTCTTGTCATGAGCTGCCAAGGCTATGGAAGCCCCCTGAGTTCACTGACTCTGATCATATTTAGACAAGGCCATGGTCAAAGTGGAAGTTCTCTCCTCCCTTCAGAGAAAGGTACCTCCTTCTTTGATGACCCGTTCTTTCCACTGGGATCTCACTTGTGGAGATCTTTCATTTAGGTGTTTTTTTTTGTTTTTTGTTTTTTTTTTTTCCCCAGAGTGTCTTGGCTTTCCATGCCTGAAATACTCTCATGGGCTTTTCAGCCAGATCCGCATACCTTAAGGGCTGATTCTGAGGCCAGAGTGCTGTTTAGGACATCTGCCAGTCTATGGGTCTGCTGTGTATCTCACTTCCCATGTTGGATCATTCTCTCCCTTTTTGATTCTATCAGCTAGTATTTGCAGACACTATTCTTGTTTCTGTGATCCCTTTGGTTCTTAGTCCTATCATTATGATCAATTGTGCACAGAAATTGATCACTGGGACTAGTGAGATGGCATTGGTACATGCCACCTTGATAGGATTGAATTGGAATCCCCTGGTATGTTTCTAACTCTACTGTTTGAGGTAAGTCAGCTTGAGCATGTCCCGAATTGCACATCTCTTCCGTCTCTTATTCCCACTCTTATATTTAACAGCGATCACTTTTCAGTTAAGTTTCAGCACTTAAGAAGAATTGTGTATTGATTACAGTATTCAACCAAAAGTATTAAGTAGAACAAACAAAAAAAATACTAAGAGGGATAAGATATTAAGTTGTTCATCAACAATCAGGGCAAGGGCTGATCAAGTCACCATTTCTCATAGTGTTCATTTCACTTTAACAGGTTTACTTTTTGGTGCTCGGTTAGTTGTCACCTACCAGGGAGAACATGTGGTATTTGTCCCTTTGGAATTGGCTTATTTCACTCAGCATAATGTTTTCCAAATTCCTAACAGGGATCACTTTTCAGTTAAATTTAAACACCTAAGAATAATTGTGTGTTAATTACAGAGTTCAACCAATGGTACTAGAACAAAAAAAAAATACTAAAATGGATAAAGTATTACAATGTACATCAACCGTCAGGACAAGAGCTGATCAAGTCACTGTTTCTCATAGTGTCCATTTCATTTCAACAAGTTTCCCCTTTGGTGCTCAGTTAGTTGTCGCCGATCAGGGAGAACATATGATATTTGTCCCTTTGGGACTGGCTTAATTCACTCAGCATGATGTTTTCCAAATTCCTCCATCTTGTTGCAAATGACTGGGTTTCATTGTTTTTGACTGCTGTATATTCTATAGAGTACATGTCCCATAATTTCTTTATCCAGTCTACTGTTGATGGGCATTTGGGTTGGTTCCAGGTCTTAGCTATTGTGAATTGAGCTGCAATACACATTAATGTGCAGACAGCTTTTTTGTTTGCCAATTTAATTTCCTTTGGGTAAATTCCAAGGAGTGGGATGGCTGGGTTGAATGGTAGGGTTATATTCAGGTTTCTGAGGAATCTCCAGACTGACTTCCATAGTGCCTTAACCAATTTGCATTCCCACCAGCAGTGGGTTAGTGTCCCTTTTCCCCCACATCCTCACCAGCATCTATTGTTGGTAGATTTCTGAATGTGAGCCATTCTAACTGGGGTGAGGTGAAACCTCATTGTGGTTTTGATTTGCATTTCCCTGATTGCTAGTGATCTTGAACATTTTTTCATATGCCTGTTGGCCATTTGGATTTCCTCTTTTGAAAAATGTCTATTGAGGTCCTTGGCCCATCTCTTAAGTGGGTTGTTTGTTTTGATGTTGTGGAGTTTCTTGATTTCTTTGTAGATTCTGGTTATCAACCCTTTATCAGTTGCATAGTTTGCAAATATTTTTTCCCATTCTGTTGGTTGCCTCTTCACTCTCCTGACCGTTTCTTTTGCAGTACAGAAACTTCTCAATTTGATGCAATCCCAAATGTTAATTTTGGCTTTGACTGCCTGTGTTTCTGGGGTGTTTTCCAAGAAGTCATTGCCGGTACCTATATCTTGCAGGGTTTTTCCAATGCTCTCTAATAATTTGATGGTGTCAGGTCATAGATTTAAGTCTTTAATCCATGTTGAGTGAATTTTTGTGTAAGGTGAAAGGTAGGGGTCTTGCTTCATGATTCTGCACGTGGAAATCCAATTTTCCCAGCACCATTTATTGAATAGACTGTCCTTAATCCAGGGATTGGTTTTGGATCCTTGATCAAATATGAGTTGGGTGTAGATGTTTGGATTGATTTCTGGTGTTTCAATTCTGTTCCATTGGTCTATCCATCTGTTTCTGTACCAGTACCATGCTGTTTTGATGACAACTGCTCTGTAGTATGTCCTGAAATCTGGTATTGTGATGCCTCCAGCTTTGTTTTTGTTGTACAAGATTGCTTTAGCTATTCGAGGTCTCCTGTGTCTCCATATGAATTTCAGCATCATTTTTCCAGATCTGAGAAGAAGGTCTTCAGTATCTTGATCGGTATTGCATTGAATGTATAAATTGCTTTTGTGAGAATGGACATTTTGATGATATTGATTCTTCCAATCCATGAGCATGGAAGATTTTTCCCGTTCTTGGTATCCTCTTCTATTTCTTTCTTTAAGGTTTTGTAATTTTCATCGTAGAGATCCTTAACGTCCTTGGTTAAATTTATTCCAAGGTATTTGATTGTTTTTGTAGCTATTGTGAATAGGATTGATCTTAGTTCTTTCTCAGACATGGCATTGTCTGTGTATACAAAGGCTGTTGATTTTTGTGCATTGATTTTATACCCTGCTACTTTGCCAAACTCTTCTATGAGTTCCAATAGTCTCTTACTAGTGTTCTTTGGGTACCCTAAGTAAAGAATCATATCATCTGAAAAGAGGGATAGTTTGAGTTCTTCCTTCCCAATTTGTATCCCTTTAATTTCTTTTTCTTGCCTAATAGCTCTGGCTAGAACTTCCAGAACTATATTGAATAGCAGTGGTGAGAATGGGCATCCCTGCCTGGTACCAGATCTCAGTGGAAATGCTTCCAACTTTTCCCCATTCAATAGGATGTTGGCCGTGGGTTTTTCATAGATTGCTTTGATTGTATTGAGGAATGTTCCTTCCATACCCAGTTTGCTTAGAGTTTTCATCATGAAAGGGTGTTGTATTTTATCAAATGCTTTCTCAGTGTCTATTGACATAATCATATGGTTTTTCTTCTGCAGTCTGTTAATGTGGTGTATCACATTGATTGTTTTGTGCACATTGAACCATCCCTGCATACCAGGGATAAATGCCACTTGGTCTGGGTGGATGATCTTTCTGATGTGTTGTTGCATTCTATTGGCCAGAATTTTATTGAGGATTTTTGCATCTATGTTCATCAGGAATATTGGTCTATAATTTTCTTTCAATGCTGCATCTTTTTCTGGCTTAGGAATTAAGGTGATGCTGGCTTCATAGAAAGAATTTGGGAGGACTCCCTCTTTTTTGATTGTTCTGAATAGTTTGAGAAGAATTGCAGTTAGTTCTTCTTTAAATGTCTGGTAGAATTCAGCAGTGAATCCATCTGGTCCTGGGCTTTTCTTTGTTGGGAGGCCCTTTATTACTGTTTCAATTTCTGTCTCAGTTATGGGTCTGTTTAGGTTTTCGATGTCTTCCTGGTTCAATTTAGGTAGATTGCATGTGTCCAGGAATCTATCCATTTCTGATAGGTTTCCCTGTTTGCTGGCATACAAGTCCTTGTAATAATTTCTGATGATTCTTTTTATTTCTGTGGTGTCTGTTGTTACATTTGCTTTTTCGTCTCTGATTTTATTGATTTGGGTCTTTTCTCTTCTTTTTTTAGTTAGTTGGACCAACGGGGTGTCAATTTTGTTTTGATGATCTTTTAAAAATTTTTTTTGGTTTAAGTTTTGTTTATTTCTTCTTTAATTTTAATTATTTCTTTTCTCCTACTTGTTTTGGTTTTGGTTTGCCATTGCTTTTCTAGGTCCTTGAGATGCATTGACATCTCATTTATTTGGGGCTTTTCCAATTTCTTGATGTAGGCACCAATTGCTATAATCTTCCCTCTTTATACTGTTTTTGCTGTATCCCATAAGTTTTGATATGTTGTATTCTCATCTTTATTTGTCTCCAGAAATTTTTTGATTTCTCTTTTAATTTCTTTGACCTAGTATTCATTCAGGAGCAAGTTGTTCAGGCTCCATGTATTTGCATATGCTCTAGAGGTTCCTCAGTTGTTGATTACCAACTTCATTCTATTGTGGTCAGAGAATGTGCATGGTATGATTTTGATTATTTTTAATGTTCTGAGACTTGCTTTATGGTTTATTATGTGGTCAGTCCTAGAGAAAGTTCTATGCACTGGTGAGAAGAATGTGTATTCTTTGGCTATAGAGTGGAGAGCTCTGTAGATATCTGTTAGGTTCATTTTGTCTACAGTGTCAATTAAGTCCATTGTTTCCTTGCTGATTTTATGCCTGGGTGATCTGTCCATTGCTGACAATGGGGTATTGAAGTCTCCCATTACTATTGTATTTTTATCTATGTCTCCCTTTAGTTCCATTAACATTTCTTTTAAATAGCCCAGTGCCCTCATATTAGGTGCATATACATTTATAATAGTCACCTCTTCCTGTTGAATTGATCCCTTAATCACTATATACTGCCTTTGTTTGTCTCTTCTAATAGTTTTTGTGTTAATGTCTATTTTGTTTGATATTAGGATGGCTACACCAGCTGTTTTTGGTTTCTGTTTGTGTGGATTATCTTTTTCCATCCTTTCACTTTCAGTTCGCATGCATCTTTGTTGGTGAGATGTATTTCTTGTAGGCAGCACGTAGATGACTTTTCTTTTTTATTCCATTCATCCAGCCTGTTTCTTTTAACTGAGTTAAGACCATGTACATTAAGGGTAACTATTGTTAAGTAGCTAATTTGCTCAGCCTATTTCCATTAGTAGTCCTATATAGCCCTTTTTTTTTTTTAACTTTGTATTTCATTTGTACTTTTACTGGTAGATTTTCTGCCTTCACCTTCTTTTTAGTGATGTTCCAGTTTCTGTATTTCTTTGTGTAGCACATCCTTGAGTATCTTTTGTAGGGCTGGGTGGGTGGTTACAAATTCTTTGTCTTTCTATTTGTTATGAAAGATCTTTATTTCACCTTCCTTCATAAATGAGAGCTTTGCAGGGTACAATATTCTGGTTTGACAGTTTTTTCTCTAAGGACTTAGAAAATATCTTGCCATTCTCTCCTAGCCTGCAGGGTTTCTGATGAAAAGTCAGCTGTGACTCTAATTGGAGTTCCTCTCAATGTTATCTGGCATTTCTCTTTTATTTATGTTTTACTGGGGAGAGTTTTACTACAATGTGTCATGGTGAAGATCTTTTTTCATCATGTCTAGTGGGAGTTCTGTGTGCTTCATTTACTTGGATGGCCTTTTCTTTCTCCAAACTGGGGAAGTTTTCTGTTATTATTTCATTAAAATGGCCTTCTAATCCTTTCCACACCTTCAGGAACTCCTAACACCTGTAAGTTTTGTCATTTTATAGTATGTTGTAGATGTCCAACAATGGTTTTTAGTTTTATAATTTTGTCTTCTTCTTTTTGGTCTGACCTAAATTTCTGGGCGTTTGTCTTCTAGTTCTGATATGATTTCTTCTGTCTCACCTACTCTGTTGCTAAGACTTTCCACTGCATATTTTACTTGATCTATAGAGTTCTCTATTTCTAGTATTTCATTCTGATTTTTCTTTAATATCTCAAATTCATAGGACAAATTTTCAGCTAGTTCGTGAATTTACTTTGGCTGCTTCTAAGTAATCTGATGATTAATTTTCTGAATTCCATTTCTGGAATATACTTAATCTCTTCATCTTCACTTTTAACTATTGAAGTGTTGTAGAGTTCCTTTGAGGGCTCATAGTGTCTTCCTTAATCTTATTTAAGTTTCTTCCTTTGTATTTTGGCATTTGTGCGGCTTAGGAGGATGTCTATACTTTCAGTGATTATCAGGAGGTGTGTGGTGGTTGTGGCCAGGTTACTCTGTTCAGTATTCCAGGGTGGAGCAAGTATCTAAGGTAAGGCCCCCCTGGGGCTTTGTAGCTCTTCTCTGGATATCTGTATGGAGCAGGTTGTTCAGCTCCTGGTGTGACCCAACCTTCTCCTAACAGCTGCCAGAAGCCCTGGTGTTAGTTCCTGGTGTTTTCAGCACTAGTTGGGACTGCTTAATGAACTGTACCTTTTATCTGTGGCAACTTTCCTGTGAGCAGGGTTCCCTCTGTTGTGAGCTGCTACAGGTCTGTGGGTCAGGGGCATGTGTGTAGGGCCCTGCGTAGTGGGGTCTGGCTCATTTCTCAATGGTGGTGTGTGGGTATGAGCTTTCATAGGCAGGGCTTCCCTTTGCTGTACCGCTTGCATGGTGGGGAAAGGCATTCTTAAGAATTTATGTTTTCAGGGCTGGCGCTATGGCACAGTGGGTTAAAGCCCTGGCCTGAAGCACCAGCACCCCATATGGGTGCTGGTTCGAGTCCTGGCTGCTCCTCTTCTGATCCAGCTCTCTGCTATGGCCTGGGAAAGCAGTAGAGGATGGCCCAAGTCCTTGGGCCCCTGTACCCATGCAGGAGACCCAGAAGAAGCTCCTGACTCCTGGATTTGGATCAGCACAGCTCCAGCCATTGTGGCCATCTGGGGAGTGAACCAGCAGATGGAAGACCTCTCTCTCTGTCTCTACCTTTCTCTCTGTCTCTACCTCTCTCTGTAACTCTGTCTTTCAAATAAATAAAATAAGTCTTTAAAAAAAGAATTTATGTTTTCCTCACTGTTTGGGTGGAGGGTAAAGTGACCCCCACTATTGCTGTGCACCAGGATGGGAGGCAGGTACTTCTTTGCATCCAAAAATAGAAAAAACAAACAAACAAACAAACAAAGGAGAAGAATGGCTTCTTCCAACAGCTGCCAGTTCCTGCAAGGTGGGGTGAGGGTGAAGGGGAGAGAGGAGTACTACCTCCCTATTTGTTCATTTATTTTTTTCCTGGTGTGCAACTTCAGAAGCAGTACACTATGCACTCCCTCCCGCTGCTATCTGCAACTCTGCAGACCCATGGATTCCCCTCTCACCTGGTCACTGGGGCTGCTGCTCTCCCCTCTGGGTCAGAACCTCTGCTGCTTGTTTGTTTGTTTATTTATTTATTTTTCTTATTCACTCTTTCAGCATGAACCTGGACTGTTTCTGCTGTTCTCACTTCACTGGGTTTCCCCACTGCAAATTCCCCATGACTTTATCTCAGGCATGTCATTTCAATCCTTTTTTAAATATTAATTTTGTCCATGTTATTCAGATCATCCCATTGCTATTGTGCCATCTTGGAACTTCCCTCATCAATTGGGTTTTATGATATAGCTTCCCTTTTGCTTATTTTGTGTGTAATTTATCATTAGCCAATAACTTGGATAGGTTAGGTCATGGTCTTGGCATGGTGATACATGTCTACATTCCTTAGGGATCTGAGTGCTAGGATCTGTACTGGATTGTAATAGTCTCCTGTTAATACTTAATGCTGCATATAACAAGCTTAAGGGCCTTTAGATACAAACTTTACTCCCTCCACCTCTTATTTTATAGCAGTAATGTTATTTTCTTATGATTTTCAAAATCAAGTCCACTGAGCACTCCAGTCATCTTTTTGGGCTTTTTTTTTTTCAGTATGGGGATCCAAAAATGACCTGGAAGTTATCTGAGTGTCTAGTTCAATGAGGTAAGTACTGTGCACCAGGAAGCTGGTCATATTTCTGAAACTTCAGAAACAGCCAACCCAGAGTCCTGTGAATAAGAAACATTTGTTGTTAGTGGTGGTGTTATGGCTGGGCTTATGTACAATATAGAAAGGCTGCAATCTCATTTCTATCTCTTGATTTCAATTTCCATGCATCCTTGCTATGTCAGTAATCCCATCATAAGTTGATAACTGGTTCAAAATACATTGCAGTATGTAGGAAAGCAATCAGCAACCTGAGTCTGTAATAAGATCCCCAAATTCAGTTGCTTTGTAATGTTAAAGGATAAGCTAACATCGTGAATCTTCAAAACAGTAGCCTACAGATATATTTGTGCAGTTGAATAAGTCTCATAGTCAGATGAGATATTTTGTAGGGTACCATGATAATGAATAAATCAATCATTAAGCCTTCAGCTGATGCTTGGGAAAACATGATGGGTTAGTTAAGCAAGTCCATAGCTAAGAACATTCATTTAGCTACTCTGGTGAGAAAAAAAATGCTATGCTCTCTGCAATTTTTCTCTCATTTCTCCTTGCCTGGGGTGTATTAGCTTTGCAATAATATCTAAGCTACTTCCTGATTATTAGATCCAGTCAGTGAGGTGGTATCTGTGTAGTTAATCATAAAGAAGCTAATGGTTTCTGAGGATCAGATGACTAAATTATGCTGAAGCTCAAAAAAGTTGATGTGGTGTTGAAGTAAGA
The DNA here is from genome assembly GCF_964237555.1 of Oryctolagus cuniculus. Classification (NCBI taxonomy): domain Eukaryota; kingdom Metazoa; phylum Chordata; class Mammalia; order Lagomorpha; family Leporidae; genus Oryctolagus; species Oryctolagus cuniculus. Next base: position 86,200,213 of record NC_091442.1, read on the forward strand.
CAATGGAAATTACCTGTTGTTACTGCCCAGTGAAAATAAAGTGATTCTGCTATTCTGTGTTCATTGAAATGAAAAAAATTTGCTAGGTAGCTATACACAAGGCTCCAGGAGCTATTTTGAGTAAGAGGATATATCTCTAATAGCAGTAGATGAAATTAAAGTCGATGAATGGTTAGGTTTGTGAAAGTTGTAATTCCCAAAGATTCTTCCTTCCTTTGACAGATCCAACAAAGAATTTAAATTGAAATATGATAGAAATCACCAATTTTGCATCTTTTAAGTCATTAATAGTGACATCATTTGATTCCACTGAGAATTCTACAGCATTTTTACTTTAGTGTCTTAATAGAAAGTGACTCTTTTATGGATTTACACCGGGCATTCTAGTTTTTTATTTATTTTTTTAATCATGATTACTATACCTTCATTGTTCGGAGGGTCAACACGGTAAATCTTCCGATTGTTAAGTAAGTTTTCTCTAGCCATACACTCTAGCATTGGGTCGAAAAATGGAGTGGTTTTTGAGAATCATTTATCTTATTATGAAGAAAAATTAGTTCCCAAGCTGTATTAATCACCTGATATGCATGCTCAGTAAATATAGCATCATTTATGGTAGCTCAAATAACCTTCATTAAAGGGCAATGTGTAATGGCACAGAATAAAGATCTGCATAGGGGCTGTCATTTCTCATTGCTTGAAATCAAGTAAGATCTCATTTTCCCAAACCCAGCCTTTTGTCTGTTTATTTATTCAGATTGCCCAAAACCTTTCTTTTGCTTCTTTAGAATTACCCATCTATTTAAGCCTTTGCTAATCCTGTAGTAATAGCATATGATTTCATAATAGATTGCCACAAAATTAGCCCCTTAAAACAACACCCATTTATTATTTTGTATTTTCCAAAGTCCAGGAGGCTGGGCATGGCTTAGTTGAATGTGCTGCGCAGTGTCTCACAAGGTGGCCCTAAAGATATCAGCCAGGGGGTGCTCCCATTGGGAGGGTTAATGGTCAAAAGGAAGGGGAAACAGAATTCACCTCTAAATTAGTTCCAGTTGTTGGCAGACTAACCAAAACCCCAGATGTCTTCTGATTATCATCTGGATATTGTCTGTGATTTCTAGATGTCTCCCTTGGTTTCTTGACATGCAGACTTTTTCAACACCACCATGTATTTCAAGATCACAATAAGACTCTAATTTCTCTTCTAGAAAGATAGTGTGTGTGCCTGTAGTAATCCTGAAAGTGACTTCCCATAAACTTTGTCGTGTAATGAATAATTGTAAAAGAGACACCCAGTACCTTTGTCATATTCCTTTAGAAGCAAGTCACAGGTCCCCACCTCAAGGAGAAATAATTAAACAATGATATAAACACCTGAAGGTGGGAATGATTGGTGTCAACTTAGGGTCTGACAAAGACTCTGTTAAGTTAGCCATCAAAAATCAATTATGTGTCATCAGATGGATAGATAAAACAAATATAAATATAAATATATATAAAATGAAATGTTATTCAGACATAGACAGAATTAAATCTTGTCATTTGCAGCAAAATGGGTGGAACTAGAAGACATCATGTTAAGTGAAATAAGCCAGACACAGACAGACAAATACCACATGTTCTCCATTGTATATAGAAACAAACAAGCAACAAAAAAGTCAGTCTGAACACAGAATAGTAATTCTTGGAGGCTGGTAGGGGTGGAGGTGACAAAGTGAGTTTACATAAGAAATGTCAAATAAGAGTTAGATTAAAGGTACAAGTTCTTCATGTCAACTAGCACAGTAAGGTGAATATAATTCACAGTAACCTATTATATGTTTTATGAGCAGGTAATGACATGGGAGAGGAAATATTCATTACTACAATTTGATGAGAACATATGATCCTTAAATGTGTATAATTATTTTTATCAATATATTTTTAAAATATCAGTACAGATCATGTCTCGTTTGTAATCACTATGTAAAGATGGAATGGACTCCTTCTCAATTAGTAGGTAGGATGCTGGTTTTTGTTTAACTTCACAGATAAGAGAATTTGAGAGAAAATTTCTTATTTATATGTGTAATTCCTGGGGAGAGAAGGGCGTGTACAAGCATGTCTAGGTTGGCCAGGGCTTGCATGGTTTCAACTTCCTTTGGTTTCCATGTGGGAAGCACTTGAACTTTTTTTCTTCTAAGGCTGCCAAGGTATGGGACAGAAAGAAGGAGAGAGAGGTGTATTTTAAAGCTGTCAGTTGTTAAACATTAAAAAATATAGTTGTAAACTTTCTCCTAGTACTATGTTGATAGTTGTCCCATTTGGGTTCTATTAAAATATGCACTTGCCTTGTCTCTGGTGGTTAAGCTGCTGTTGTAATTTTGGGATTCCATTATATCTGTCAAAATCAAACAGTACTTCAAAATCAGCATCTATTCTCATCATTGTCTATTGTATAGGGGATAGTAAACTTTACAGTTTTCAAGGATGTTGATAATTTCCCTCAAAGTGTATTTCTCAAAGCTTTGGTAAAGGAAGTGTCTTGAACCATCTAGAGCATGAATGAACAGGTTTTATATGGTAAAGGCATTATAGTAATCCCATATTCCTAAATTTTTGAATACTTTCACATTTAGTTGAAGAAGTACTAGAACCTCAATTATGAAGCCTAGACCTAGTTGAATTCAAGTTTCACGCAGCCAATTAATCAAAAGTTAAAAGTTTGCCCAATTGTTCTACTAACACACTCAATCCAGAATCTCTGATCAGTGTAACTTTGGCCAGAACTAAATTTATACTGTCTATTTCCCTGAGTAGGATTCTTTATATCAATTTACACATGCTCTTCCAAGCCTTCTACTGATTAACATTGGTAAAGTAATGTAGCTCTTTTGGTTTAGAATAAAATTTTGGTCTTGACCAGGGCATATCTTCTAAGGATTCCATGCTATATTTGGCAATATATTAAATAACAATATATACAGACTATAGAGTGATAATATATTACAGATAATAACTAGAAATCTTGATTTGAGCAAAATCAAGTAAGACTTCCCCAACACAAGACACTGTAAAAATCTCTTCACTTGCTAAAGTGATCAATTAGAGTCTGAGAAGAGGATTTTATACACAGTATTTTATAAAAATATCTGACAAGCTGGGGTTTTTTTTTCCTGAACAATTTATAGAATCTTGTGATCAACAAATTAGGGAGAAGAGACTCTTGTGAACAACAAAGTAGGAAGAAGAAAAGAGATCTTAGCGTAAAGAGAAGAATGCTTTAGGTATCCTTGATCAATACACTTTGATTTTTGGATAAGTCTTTCATCTGTATATGCTTCATTATTTTCATCTGTCAGTTGAGGAATGTAGACTGTGTGAGCTCCAAAGTCCCTGCCCACCCAAAATTACAGAATTAGAATATTTCTTAAAATAGCCATAAGATGACATTTCTTGATATTTATCTATAGGAAGTCTTTTTCAGTGAAATATTCTAATAAAATTAAGTAGAGATAGATGAAAAAATATTATGATTTGGTAAATTTTGTATCATGTTGAGGGGCATGAAAATTTTTCCACATTTGTAGAAAATTTGATTATAGAAAACTGAGGGCCAGTAAAACCCTAAATTATATTTCTTCTCAAGTCCTTTCTGGCTTAATATTTGATCTGTTTTTACTCTTATACAATTTAATCCACATGCTGGAATAATAGACTTAAAATCAGTAAATTGATTTGTAGGAATTGTTGGAAATCCTAATGTTCTTTGAATTTTCTTTAATCAGCTGAAATTTTCTTTCCTTTAGATACTAGAGTGTACTTTTGTCAAAATAGCATATTTCTAGTCACTTGGCTTAGAAAATAAGACACTTAAGTTATTCAAAGTCACCTCCTGTAAATTCTTTGGTGTCTCTTGCTTGCAAGCAATTTTGATTTATAAACTGTCCAATAAAACTAGTTGTGAAAATTCTTCTCCAATTGATCTAGAATGAGCGAATCTTCACTTTTTAAGGAATTTTAGGGTCTGCTGAGTTAACTCCTAATAAAGATAAAAATTCAAAGTGAGTAAATGAGATTCCAGATCACACAGCTAAATAGTGGGAAAAACTGGAATCTAAGTCTCCTTATGAGGGTTTTGTAAATACTGCCTATTAAGGATAAATAATCCCCTGGATATTAAAATACCCTGTTTCTCTTTATAACCTCTTTCATGTTTACTTGAAAACTAGAGATTTTAATACCAAAGCCTTCTTGTCCTTAAGTTGAAATGTGTGTCTTAAAATAGAGAACCACATTAATGTTTAATAGTAGCTTTTACATTTTTTATATATTAAATCATATTCACAAATTTTAAAGGACAAATTCAGTTTGTATAGTACCCGTTTTCCAACCACTTGAAATTTGCTTTTGTCTATGTTTTGACAAGAACAGTAGAAATACATTTACTATATCTTATAAGTCCTTGATTCTTACTACCAATGTTGGCTTGTATCTAATAAGATCTAAGAGAAAAGAAAAATCATTACAGACCTCCAGAATCCTAGTAAACTTGACCTCTTCTGAGAAGCACAATTGTGGAAAGAAAAGGTATGCTGAGACGGAGTGTCTGTTTCCAACTCCCTTGACGTCTCTAAAACATCTATGTTGAGAGCCAGGTTTTTTTCAGGGAAGAAAATGAACCTAATTGGTGCATAAATATAGACAAAGGAATAGACTACTTGCCCCACAATGGAGCAGGCCAGGGTGACGCCTCTTGTATGCATTTTCTTTTAGTATCCCTGTGTTCCATTATTCTGCCTAATGTATTCTTTCCTATAGCATCTTTTTAATGAGCCAGTGGGATCCTAGAGGCACGCAAGGGTGTTCACTTGGTCCAGTCTTTTTAACAAACAAGCCATCTGATATGGAAACTAACATTTTAAGAGAGAACGTTTCTGATTTTATTAGCAGTCAGAATTGGATGGTCTGATGAAAACATTCCTCTGGAGATCTTTCTGTGAAACGATCTTTTCCGATCTAGTGAAAAGAGGTGTCAACCCAGGCCAAAGTTATTTTGTATGTATTAGAACCACGAACGTGTAGCTGTATTTTCCACTTATCCATGAGATGGGATTTGGGGTGGAAACCAGTGTTTGTATTATGTAGGCACCTAGCTGAGAACATGCACTTATCTCCTGGACCTCTTTACTTTCTCAAGTTTTTCTTTTGTGCAACTTTATGAAATGTTTTAGTTAAGGAATCTGAATTGTAGTTTCAAAAGTGTGCTCCAAAGCTATCCAAGGCGTCGTTATAATGCAGCTTCCTCAGAGACTACAAGCCTGTTTAGTCAACATCTATAATGTTCAGACCGTGGAGTATTCCGTTTTAAAAAGGACTGCTGCTATATAATATAGTGTGCTTTCTGAAGTTTATGAGCGTTCACCTAAAGGGTTTTGCTCCCAGACTTCTGTAAAGAGCTGTTCAAACGTGCTTCCTTCTGTAATAATTACTAATTGTGGTAATATTTTTTTTAAGATTTTATTCATGTATTTGAGAGGTAGAGTTACAGACAGTGAGAGGGAGAGACAGAGAGAAAGGTCTTCCTTCCTTTGGTTCACTCCCCAGATGGCCACAACAGCCAAAGCTGTGCCGATACAAAGCCAGGAGCCAGGTGCTTCCTCCCGGTCTCCCATGTGTATGCAGGGGTCCAAGGACTGGGCCATCTTCTACTGCTTTCCCAGGCCATTGCAGAGAGCTGGATAGGAAGTGGAGCAGTCTGGATTCGAACCGGCGCCCATATGGGATTCCGGCACCGCAGGCGAAGGATTAACCTACTGTGCCATGGAGCCAGTTGTGTTAGTTCTTTTTATCTGAGCATGCTGTGTTCTCCTTCTGCATTGTGATCATTTTGATATCACGGACAATTTATCCTAACAACTCACCAGGTGTGTTGAGAAGTGCTGATAGTATTGATGATGATTATGAATACTAGTTATAAAATTTTGTAAGATTTTGGGCCTTTTTCTAAATTTTCTGTCTTTAAACAGATGGGGATAATATTAAAAATTAAGTATTAAAATGACAAACCAATAGTACTTTTGAAAATTTATTTCAAGTAAACACTGAAATAGTTATTATAAGAAATGGTGTATTACAGCATTTTTTATTATGTTCAAAACCAGCTTAATTTTTAATGTCTTTTTCTCTTTTAATCAGACAAACTCTACAAACTTAAATCTAGAATCTAAAGTTAGTGTAGCTCAATAAGTAAACATCTTTTGAATAGGTGTAAGCTACATTTGAGAGAGTAAACCTCACATTGGAATTTTAGCATATGAATGTGAATTCCTAATACCTTCAGGTTTAACCCCAGGTAGTTTAGATTTTAATAAGATTACACTTTTCTTCCAACTATAGATTCTAAGGACTGTCCTTGAACCAAGAAACTCAGAAAAAGAGAGAGAGAGAGAGAGAAGAAGAAGAATATGCAATCTTTTATGGCTCAACTACAAAAATAATCACTTATGAGAAGTCTTTGTCTTATAGACTCATAGATGACAATTCATCCTGTGCTGAATTTTGTAATTTTAGTTTACTCAATTTTCTTAACTGATCTGACAGCAAACAAACAAACAAAACACAACAAGACAAACAAACAAAAAAAACCCAAAAAGTCTTTTAATTATCATCATTGATTGATCTAGGGCCAAACGAGGGGGAAAGAAGCAGTTGGCCGTTACCCATTGCTTACCAAACTGGTGCTTACCAAACTGGTTTATCCTGTAATTACCTGGAGGACATAATAAAAATATAAATTTCTAGGTTTTTTTCCTCTGTGCATTCTGACTTACTTTTTACAAAATGGGGCTTTAGGGAATCAATTTTTTTTAAGTAATGCCCATTTTATGATCAGTTAAATCCAAGAAATATGGTTACAGTCTATTTCTTTGTGGTCATAGGAGGAAGTAGGTCTAGAATTCAGAATTGACTCTTATATTTCACACTTCAGTTTTCTTCTAACTTTTGAGCTAGTTTGCCGTGAATAAAACTTGTATCTGCTTTCTACTCCTGCATCTCCTATTTAATATGAATTAAAGCAAATTATGTAAATGCTTCCTTTCAGCTTCATGCATTTTATCCCACAAATATTTCTTTATTGCCTTTGACATTTTGGACATTTATAAAAGAAGAGAGAGGGAAAATGACTCCTGAGATCCTTTTCAGTTCGAAGATGGGTTAACAAGATCCACTTTCTTCTATCCTGGCAATCAATTAAGATATAAGAGAGTTTATATTTTCCAGTAACCTTGTAAGATAGTACTTCTATATGTAGGTTATCTTTTGGATGATAAACCCTTTATGTTTCACAAAATGCTTAGCCTAATACATGAGTGTTAAGAAGAAGTTAGTATTTGTTTTAAAGATTTATTTATTTATTATAAATGCAGAATTCCAGAAAGAGAGAGAAAGAGAAAGAAAGGAAAGGGAAAGGGAAAGGGAAGGGGAAAGGGAAAGAGAGAATCTTTCATCTGCTGATTCACTCCCTGGATGGCTGCACTGGCCAGGCCTGGGCCAGGCCAAAGCTAGGAACTAGGAGCATCTTCCAGGTCTCTCACATGTATGCAGGGGCCCAGTACTTGGGCCATCTTCAGCTGCTTTCCCAGGTGCATTAGCAAGGAGCTGGATGGGAAGTGGAGCAGCTGGGACTAGATCCAGCACACATATGAGATGCCGGCACTGCTGGAGGAGGCTTGACCTTCTTTGCCACAGCGCAGCCCCCATGAGATTCATTTCTCATTCAGGAGTCCCTTCAGAATTTCTTGGCTGGTCTGGTGATGAATTCTCTGTTTTTGCTTATCTGGGAAATACCTTATTTCTCCTTCACCTTTAAAGGATAGCTTTGCTGGATATAATATTCTTGGTATCTGGATGTTCATTACTCTTTTAATACCTGGGAAATGTTCAACTGTTATTTCATTTAGCAATGAAAATTCCTTTCAGGAATACCTATGATACGAATATTTGGTTGTTTAATGTTACCTCACATTTTGCATAGACTTTCTTTTTTTAATTAATTTTATTTTATTTTTTTAAATTTTTTCCCACCCCATCCCCTTTGCATAGACTTTCTTCATTACTTTTATTTTGTTTTTCTTTATTTTGGTTTGACTGGTTTATTTCAAAAGCTTTGTCCTCAGGATCAGAAATTCTTTCCTCCACATGGTCTATTTTGCTGTTAAAGCACTCAATCATATTTTTTTATTTTACAGATTGAAGATTTCATCTGCAAAATTTCTGTTGGATTCTTCTTAATGAGTTCTATTTCCCTAGAAAGATTTTCATTCATGTCATTCATTGATTTCTTCTTTTCTTTAATGTGTTTGTCTCCATTCTCTTATATTGTATTGAGTATCCATACAGTCATTGTTTTGAGTTCTGTTACTGGTATCTCATAGATTTCCTTTCATTCAGGATCTGATACTGGACAGCTGTTGTGTTATTTTGGAGCCATTATGCTATCTTGTTCCTTTGTGTCTTTTGTGTCCCTATGTTGACATCTGTGTATCTCATGTAATCATCCCTTCTTCTTTATGGAGTAAGTTTTATTGAAATAGCATTTATGGTTTAGATGGAATGCATAGTTTCGCTTGGCTTGTTGCTTTGGCTTTAGTTCTAGATGAGCCCAGGAATGTAGTCTCAGTGATTTCTTGTGTTTTAATCAATGTCAGTTGTGTATCTAAGTGACACAGTGGTCTAGTCTGCTGCAGTATGCAGTACAGGAATGTGGCTTTGAGGTGAATGTGCCTTTCCTGGGGTGCATATCTGCAGTCCAGAGATTTCAGAGTCTTGGGATTATGATAGCCAAGGCCCTGTTTTTGGTGCTGAGGGAGATAAGGTGGCTGTCCCCTGTTCCAATGGCAATTCTGAGTGATGCTAGGGTTTGTGGTGCCAATTGTTTTGGCTCTACAACTATGTTACATAGGTGGGCCCTTCCACAGGTCTAACTAGGAGAGTGCAGATAGTGCTATGATTTATAATTCCAACTGCCCTCTTACTGGGACTGGGTGATGTGAACTGAAGCTTGCTCTAGTCCTATAGGGTGACCACAGGGTATATAGGAGATTTTGTTCTGGCAGGTAAGAGTCTAGCCAGGTAGAATGCAAGCAGATTCTTTCCTAGGCTCACTATGTAGATTCTCGTGGGACTGAGAAAAATGGAGCTTACTGAGACACTCCTGGTAATAGGCAGAGAGGGGTCAATTCCCAGGTCTCCTAGGGTGAGAGTGAAGGATTTTAGGGGCTGCTGCTGGAGTTAACCCCCAGAAGCTAAAGAGAACCCCCTGGCTCACGTAGAGTGAGTGTAGCTCTGGGGCTAATGTCCAAAAATCTAGCACAGTTGCTGGATGCAAGAGATCTATCCTTTACCCAAGAAGTTATGTCTGGTAGCAGCAGAACCCAGATCTGCTGTGAGATTTTTTTACAGTGGAGTCTGGTGCTCTGTGGAGGTGGGAGAGGGGACCAAGACACTATGACTTTCCTTCTCATATCCAAGCTGTGGCTCAAACCCATCAATGCCCCAGGCTGGAATGAGTCAGTGGGTGACTGGAATCCTCTCTCAGCTAAAGCTGTGGGTGGCGGGGCATGTGGCAATTTCTTCCTACCTTGACTTGGGTAGAGGTTACTCCCAGCCTGTAGCATGCACAGTAGGAAGCAGCATCTCTGACCTCCCTTCTTTCATCCCATGGAGTCTTTCTTCTTGTTGTTGTGTTTTTTTTTTTTTTTTTTTTTTTTTTGTTTTGTTTTGTTTTGTTTTTGTTTTTTCACTTCGCTCCTGAAAATTCCCTTCATTCAGACCCCTGGAAGCATGGTGCTTCCTTTGTTCTTTTTGTACCCAGGGCAGCTGAAGTTAGTGTGGCTGCACCCTATTTGGCCATCTTGGATCTCCCTAGGAAACCTTTTTTTTTAAAAAAAGATTTATGTATTTATTTGAAAGGTGGAATTACACACACACACACATACAGAGAGAGAGAGAGAGAGAGAGAGAGAAAGACAGAGAAAGAGAATCTCCCACTTGCTGGTTTACTCCTTAAATAGCAGTGACAGACAGGACTGGGTCAGGCTGAAGCCAGGAGCTTCATCTGGGTCTCCCACATGACTGGCAGTGGCCCAAGCACTTGGACCACCTTCTGCTGCTTTCTCACATACTTTACCAAGGAGCTGGGTCTGAAGTGAAGAAACCGGGACTCGAACTGGCACTCATAATGGGTGCTAGTGTCTCAAACGGTGGATTAGTCATTGCTCCATAGTCCCAGCCCCAATTTAGGTAACTCTTCACTGCTAGCAGGAACTTAAGCAAATATTTGGTTATGTCACTTGTATTCATACTAAAGTTACGAATTTAGCATTCACTTAGGCTTGATATTTTTCTTTTGCTTTTAGAAATACTGTAACCACAATTTTCTTTAACTTCCTTGTAAGCATTTGCAAGAACATATTAAATTTAGCAATAATAAGCAACCAATTTTGAAAAAAATATGTAGAGCAATAAAACTTTAATATATTTTCCAATATGAAAAACAAAACCTCATTTCTATATAAAGTTTAATAAAAAGAATTCTTACTATGCATAGGATGGCATTATTTCATTACCAGTTTTCTTATATTTTTTACTTGGAAAATCTTATATAGGCTTGAATAATTATTTACTTAGAAAAAATTTTTTGTTAAGCCATATCTTTTTTAAACCATTATATGTATTAAAACATGTGATAAAGAACATTATTCTAGTTTTAAATTAAAGCACACATCCAAGGAAACAAAGTATTTTGAGACTTAATTTCCATTGTTTAGCTTTATAGAATAATAATTCTTAAATTATTTTCAGATAATTTTTATTATTTAGTTTTATAGAATAGTAGATTTTCTTTTAGTTTTTAAAGTATTTATTGATGGAGAGAGAGAGAGAGGACTTCCATCCTCTGGTTCACTCCCCAACTACCTGCCTATGTCTGGGGGTGGGCTAGGCTGAATCTGGGAGTTGGGAACTCAATAATTTAGGACTCCCACATAGCGGCAAGAACCCAATTTCTTGAGCTATTGATGCTGATTCCCAGGATCTGCATTAGCAGGATGCTGGAGTCACCAGTGAGAGCAGAATCAAACACAGACATTAGGATAGAGGATGCAGGCATCTTAACCAGCATCTTAACTATTAGACTAAACGCCTGCCCTACAGTTTAAAAATGTTGGCATTAAAGGCTGGCGCTGCAGCTCACTAGGCTAATCCTCTGCCTTGCGGTGCCGACACACGGGGTTCTAGTCCCGGTCGGGGTACCGGATTCTGTCCCGGTTGCCCCTCTTCCAGGCCAGCTCTCTGCTGTGGCCAAGGAGTGCAGTGGAGGATGGCCCAAGTGCTTGGGCCCTGCACCCCATGGGAGACCAGGATAAGTACCTGGCTCTTGCCATCGGATCAGCCCGGTGCACCGGCCACAGAGCGCCGGCCGCGGCAGCCATTGGAGGGTGAACCAGCGGCAAAAGGAAGACCTTTCTCTCTCTCTCACACTGTCCACTCTGCCTGTCAAAAAAAAAAAAAAAAAAAAAAAAAAAATGTTGGCATTAATCATTCTTATTTTCAGCTTAAACTTTTCCGTATGTGTAGATATCAAAACTAGGTATAGGAAGTACAAACAAATTAATAAATCATATAAGTAAACTAATAAACACACACATACAAACTGGTACTTTAAACGATCATGGAAAATGGAATTAAAAGATAAGCTTATTCAAATAGGAAACATTTTGAAATTCTTGCATATGAAGAGTCCCAAAAAGTTCAAAGAAAATGTTTATTGTGAAAAAGCTGTGTGGATTTCAACATTTTTGGTACCAAAAGAAACATTTTTTAAATTCATTTTTCCATATTTTTGAAGTATCTTCACATAAAACTATTTTCTAGGAATATGTTTTGTTGTGCAGGTATTGTCTGATCCTACCATACATATGTTGTTTAAAATGCATAGCACGTTTTCCCATGTGATCTTTCTAACTTCATTACAACAAAATCAAATGCTTCTAGTTTTTATAGACTTCAGAGACTGTTGTTCAGAAACACCAAGTAATTTATTTTTACATCATTTTTCAGTACAGCGAGATTACTTCACCATTGTTAACAGATGTTTTTGTCCCCACAACAGTTTGCTATTCTTTCATCAAACACAAAGATACAAAGAAATGCAGTGAGAGATGTGTATTCTTTTGTCTCATAACATTTATCACAATCAATACAGCACTGGAGCAATACTAATATTGCTGTGGTCCTTTGAGGCTGGAAATGTTTGTAGTACAGCAATGGTGCTGTGAGCTGGTGCCAGGATATATTCATGGAAACACTTAACGATAATACTGCTTCAGTAGAGGCAGTAATGGTATAAACAGGGCAAAGGAAATACCAGGATTGCAACAGATGCAATTGATTATATGCCTTGGGGAATATTCCACTCATTTATTTTAAGTCCAGTCCATGTAAATCAAAAGACTGTGATGTTGTCAGTAAGACATATCACAGGCATCATAATGTACTGTGACAGTGTTCCTGGGTAACTGACACAGCAGAGCATGCCTTTGGACACAAGAAGCTATCTGAAGTGCAGCTCTTGCACTGTCCATTGTAGAAAATAATCGGAGTTAAGTATCTGAATCATTATGAACTGTGATGCAGCTTGTTCCAAAAATGTAGAGATAGGACTGCTTTAGGTAAGCTCTCTATGTATTGAAGTTGCTCTTTCTCCCTCTCACTAAGGAAACAGTAATTTGTGATGACACTCATAGTTGTCAGTCTCCATTATGGTAATACATTTTTGGCACCAAAATAGTCAGCTATGGAAAAAGAACTCCTCAAGTGACATATTCTCCTGGAGATGCTTTCGACACAGGAGAATTTGCTTCAGGAAGACAAAGTGTCTTCTCATTATTTCTTTCTGGTCAACTAAATGGGTATTTTCAGAGTTAAAATTTCTCTTCCTCTGTCAGTCTTTACAGATTTGTACCAGACCAAGAAATCCATGCAACATTTCTTTAATAAGATGCAGGGATAACAGAGATTAGGCGAAACAAATTGCCTTTTTCCTGTTATCTTTAACTGACTGAACGATACAGCATCCCCTAGATTCACCTTAAAAGTGTGAGAATGGTCAGCTGGGTTTTTGAAGGCTGGGGCTTACAGGGAACTGCTAAGGATTTCAAAAGATGAAGGAGTGGGAAGCATTGTAATTAATGCTAATTTATGGCCTCATTTCTATGAAATTATACATTACATGCGCATTAATTATGATTAGCATTCCTTCAATGAATGGCAAGTGAAATCATAATCATTTGTTACTTGTTATACAATGCTGCCACAAGATCTTTTGCAAAGGATGGGCTTTACTTGCCCAATAGATAATAAAGGGATGCTACATTCCAGTAGTATGATTCCTTTCTCTAGTTAGTTCATAAAATAAGCAGGCAATGAGTGCTTTAGTTTCAACACTCTGACCTCTTTTAAAAAATCGATGTGGTTTGTGACTTGTTAACAGAATCTTATCATTCTCTTTAAAGTGGAAAATAGAAGGCGATCATATTTTGGTTACTACTCCTATAACACTTTTGATCCAAAGGCACAGAGTAAGCTCTCATTCAATTTGAAAATCATAGAGATAAGAATTTGAAACTTTGCATATTTGTTACCAATATATTTGCAATGAATTGATATTAGTATTATATTTTTAATTAGCTATGAATTCTCCATAAATTCAGATGTAAGAAATGTCACTGTTTCCAACATACATGTTCACAAAAATAATTACACTGGACTTGGTTGGAAATAAAGTTTCAGTTTAATCATTGAGGGCATCTCTCAATGCCAATGCTTGGTATTTCACAGAAATCTGACAAACTGAAGATGGTCCTCTGGCCTTCAGTCTCTCAGTGAATTTGCTGATAAACTTCTTATTGAAGGATAGGGTTAAATATCTCTCTTGATTTTATCCCACATGTGGGCACAAGAATCTTTTCAGAGTCCAAAACTCCACATGCTACTTCCATATTCCCCAACTGCAGCCCACAGCTGAAATCTTACCAATTATTGAATTTTCATTATGCTCAGGCTCCAGTAACTTCTGCCCCCCTCAGCTGTGTGTAAATCTCAGCTTTTCTCTCCCTTAGGACACCTGCTCTTATCCTTATCAAAATATTATCCTCCTTGTTCTTTACCCTCCTCCCCACCAACCTTGAAATCTAGTGTTTAAAACACAGACATGGGAAGGGAATATGCAGGTAATAATTTGTGTAAACCCTGACAAGCCTCCCCTGAGCTAAAGGAGCTAAAAGAACTGTGGACACCTTTTGGGAATACAGGGAGGGAAAAGTATAGCAGGTAGAGAACACAAATTAATAGCTCAATAATTTGCCTTGCCTCACATTGCTTGAAATTCAACCTGGAATTTTTAATGTGTCGGTATCCACAGTGAATATAGAATTATGTACTCGAAAGTAGAAATGGAACACACACAAAGGGGAAAATGTGTGTGGGTTCAATCATTTCTAATCCAAAGATTCTCTATCCGATTCATAGAGAAACCTCAGCAGGCAAGTGAACCACAAAGGAGGTATAGGTTTTGCTGTTTCTCATATGTGCATATTTTAAAATCAGCTGTACCTTTCAACAATGTTGATTTTATCAAAGAGTTCATAGCTTTTATAATTTTGAACCTCATATTATGAAATCTGGCAAATAATAGTCCAACCAATTTCCCATTTTCAGACATCTTTTAAAAAATTCTTCCTTTGAGACAAGTTTGGTTTCAATGAGGATGTAAATCTTAGTTCCCAACTTGATCTGATTTTACTTATACTGACATTCACCACTGTGGCAAAGTGTTCATAACATATTTTAACTCCTTAATGTTAAAACACACAGCCCAAGACTGAGACAGGGTGTAGGGAGCTGGAATTAATGAGTTACCAAGGACACCACGGGTTCAATAGAGTGGTGTTGGCAGTGATGGTATTAGGTAATTCTTATATGGGATTATGCTTTGTGTCCGGGATGATTCTAAAAGCTTTATAGGTAGAACTATTTTAGTCTTTACAACAACTCAACGAGGCTGCCATTATAATGTCCCCACAATAAAGATTAAAAGAAGAAGATTAAAAAGAAAAGGCGGAGGGTTAATTTTCCCAAAATTGCATAGAAGATAAGAAGTCAGTTGGGGATTCAACCTGGTAGTCTAACTCTTAAATTTCTTCTCTTAAGCAATCTAATATACTATTATTTCTTAGGATTAAAGGGGCACCATCACCTTTTTTCCCACTCTTCTCCAGTATAATTTATATAAAATGTACACATAAACTACTATTTAAGAACAGAAAGAGATATGTAAGTTTATGTTTATTTAAGGAGTAGTAAAAGTATTTAAAATAGTAACACTTACTACTTGATTTATACATATATGTTTGGTATCTGATATTTAACATATATTTACATTTTGCAAAGTTACTGTCATAAATAAGTCTAACATTGAGGTCTTCCCTTTCAATTAGCTGTATGCCAAGATAACTTCTCACTTGAGTAATTTTTCACAAATATGAAATTATATTCTAAAATTTCTTCATATGAAACTTTCAATTGTTTCTGTCCTATCACATCTATAGGTAAAGATAGTGAAGATACTCTTATCTACAAATGTTACCATACATCTTTTTATTTTATTTTATTGATTTTTAAGATTTATTTATCTGAAAGTTACAGAGAGAGAGAGAGAAGGAGAGAGAGAGGGAGAGAAAGAGAGAGAGAGAGAGGTCTCCCATCCAATGGTTCACTCCCCAATCGGCCACAACGGCCGGAGCTGCGCCTATCCAAAGCCAGGAGCCAGGAGCTTCTTCTGGGTCTCCCTTGTGGGTGCAGGGGCCCAAGGACTTGGGCCATCTTCTACTGCTTTCCCAGGCCATAGCAGAGAGCTCAATGGGAAGTGTAGCAGCTGGGTCTCTAACCAGCGTCCATATGGGATGCCGGAGCTTCAGGCCAGGGCATTAACCCACTGCGCCACAGCACCGGCCCATCATACATCTTTTTAAAAAAATTACTTAATTTATTTGGAAAGGTATGGGAGGGGGCAGAGAGAGAGAGCAGTCTTCCATCTGTTGGTTCACTTGCCAAATGGCTGTAACAGCCAGGGTTGGGCCTGGCCAAAGTCAGTAGCCAGAAGCTTTATCAGGAGCTTCTGACATGGTGGCAGGGTATGAAGTACTTGGAACATCTCCTGCTATATCCCCGGAGCATCAGCAGGGAGCTGGATCAGAAGTGGAGCAACCAAGACTTGATCTGGCTCTCATACATGATGCAGGTGGCAGCGGAACCTGCTGCACCACACCACCGGCCCCCATACCTCTCTGAGTATTTTCTTAGAACATATTTGCTGGAGTGACTCTATTGGGTAAATCATTGACACACACCTAAGGTCTTGAAATTCTTTGTCAGATTGTTGCCTGAAGTTGTCTTGCCTCATATTCCCATTCATGCTGCACAAATTGCAATACATCCCTAGCTGTGCCTCTTTAAAAAAAATTAGTCATTTGAGAGATAGAGTTACAGACAGAGAGAGAGGAAGAGACAGAGAGAGACAGAGAGAGAGAGAGAGAGAGAGAGATCTCCCATCCACTGATTCACTCTCCAAATGGCTGCAACAGGTGGAGCGAGGCTGATCTGAAGCCAGGAGCCAGGAGATTCTTCCAGGTCTCCCATGCTTAGGCCGTATTCCACAGCTTTCCCAGCCACCAGCAGAGAACTGGAGCAGAAGAAAGCAGCTGGGACACAAACCGGCACCCATATGGGATGCCAGTGCCACAGGCAGAAGCTTAACCTACTACGCCACAGCACTAGGCTCAGCCATGCCTCTTTTATTTGAATTTCTTTGTTACAAGCATGGGGGAAAAGTTTGCTATGTTTTTAGACTGCTTTAACTTCTTTTGTGAATGTCTATTTTCCTTGGCACGTGAGATAAACAGATTTTCCTTATTGTTTTTCAAGTATGAGTTCCATAATAATAACTTTTGACTTTCCATGTATTCCACATATTTCTTAGTTTTTTTTTATTTGGGTTTATTATGTTTAACATGATTTTAAAGGCAATTTAAAGATATAGTTAAATACATCAATATTTGCCTTTGTGGTTTATTATTTCCTTTTTTATGTTTTACTTTTAAAGACTTATTTATTTATTTAAAAGTCAGAGTTACAGAGAAAGAGGGAGAAATGAGCACTTGGCCCATCTTTCACTGCTTTCCCAGGCACATTAGCAGGGAGCTGGATAGGAAGTGGAGCAGCCAGGACAGGAAGCAGCATCCATATGACATGCTGACATTGCAGGATGTGGCTTTACCCACTAAACCACAATGCCAGGCCTCTTCTTTTATTTTTAGATCAAGAATAGTTACTCTCACTTAATAATCAATGTAATATCTTCTCTAGTTCAGTTTGAATTCATCTGTCAATTTTTCATGGTATAATTGATCTGGAACTTATTTTGGCAAAATTAATATAGAATTAATTTGTATCTAATGACATAACAGTATTGAATTTTACATCTGCTTATTCTGTCTTTCTTTTGTTTCTAAGTTTTTATAATTTTCTTCATATGAGTTCCTAGGATGTCTGTTCGGTTTTATCATATGTTATGCAACTTGGATGCTATTTTTATAAATTTTTATTTCTAGAACATAAGCAATATGTGACATGTACTTCAAAAAGTTTGTGGAAAATGGAATTAAAAATTTATTTTTGCACAGAAAAATTTGAAACCCATGAATATGAGGTATTTTTAAAAGTTCATGTGAAATGCATATTACAAATATTGAGTTGAATTTCAAATTTTATAGCAAAGTTAACTTATATTTAAAAAAATTTATTTATTATATTTGGAAGTCAGAGTTAGAGAGAGAGAGGGAGAGACACACACACACACAGAGAGAGAGAGAGAGAGAGAGAGCTTCCATCTGCTGGTACACTCTGAAGAAGGCAACAACAGCCAGCACTTACCAGGCTGAACCCAGGAGCTTCCTCCTGTCTCCCACGTGGGTGGCAGGGGTCCAAAAGTTGGACCATCTTCCACTGCTTTCCCAGGCCATAGCAGAGAGCTGGATTGGAAGAAGGGCAGCAGGTCTTGAACTGGTACCCATATGAGATGCTGGTGCCGCAGGTGGAAGATTAACATAGTGCACCACAACCCAGGACCCAAGTAGATGCCCCTTTACCACAACAAAACACAGTGTATTCGTGCACTTGCCTTAAGGATTGTTATGAGATGTAAATGAAATTATACATGTAAGATATTCAGCCCACCACTTTAATAAGCACTCAAACATGTAAAGTTATTTGAATATAGCATATTGTATAGCAATAAAATTTCTATAAATGTGAATTTTGCTTTTAATAGGGAATGAATTTTATTAATCAAGTCATGAACATCATTTCTTTGAATTTCCAGTCATGTAATTTTAGGATATTTCCTTGATGATTAGTTTTGGCCTCACTGAAAAATATGCCTTTGCTTAAGGATCAGACCTAGGTACTTTTAAATATTAAAATGCAAGCAGGGAGCTAGTCTTTAGTATTCAAATATATGTGTCATAACTTTCAAAATATTATTTCAGCATATTGGTTTTTAAATATTACGGATCTAGCAGAGAAAATAACAAGCTTTTCTATTTTGAAAACATGGAATTTTACTAGATTTTCTGTTCCTCTTGGAGTTGTTATGGGAAGACTAATAATAATAAAGAGGTGATGGTGTGTGCGCATATGCTAAGTCATTTGGGCATTGACAGTCTTTGTATTTACGATAGATCCACTTGATGGATGGGCTACCTTGCAAACAACTTCACAAGGAAACTTTTCAGAGTTAGTAAGAAAAATGAGGCCTGTGGACTTGTCAAATATCACACTGGCAGTGTTCTTGGACAGCATGCTGGCTAGTGGAACCTATGAAAGCCTGGTTCCACAGTTTGTAAAGTGGTGGCTGTTCACTTCCTGAATGTCTAGCATGGACCTGGGTTTTGTTTTAAACTCTCTTAGTCTTCAAGGCATTCTGAATGAGTAATTTAACTTCTAGAAAGAAATGGAGCAAGAGAAGTCTGCTTTTATGGCACATAAAATAAGACCTACCTGCATTATCTACCCTGATGTCAGAAGGATTGTGCTGAAAACAAGTATAAGCTGAAAGTGACAAGAAGCATTTATCACTTGGCCTATTATCTAATACCAGATAAGAAATATCTTTAGTTAAGCAGGTGTCCAGCAAATTCTTGCATTGTATCCAAAAAGGAAAGACATTTGAGATAAATAACCTTCTATTGCACTGAGCCTAAAAGGATGAAGATATTACAACACACTTTTCAAGTTGCAAAAATACTATGAAGATAAATAAGATGATCAGAAACAAAAACATTTTTTCATTAATATAATCTTGTTTAGTAATGTCTTCAAAAATCTCAAATATTAATACTGCTGTTTTTAATTCAAAGTGAGCAGCACCATATATGAAAGCCAAGATTTTGTTTTTTAAGAACATATTCAGTGAGCTGTGCTTTGATGCTAACAAAAGTTGGCAGTCTGTGAAATTTTGTTGCTCTATTTCCTTTCTGAATACTTTGGGATTATTTTCCACACGACCACTTAGAGTTGTATACTTTAAAATACTTTGTAAGGCATTATCTTTACAACTGAGTCTTAGCAACAAAGAGAGGTTTGCTGAGATATACAATTGTATAACTGACCATATTTCCCCTTCCGTTTTATCAGGAAGCTTAAATATAAAAATTAAGAACAGCTTTCTATGTCCTGTTATAGCTTACATATTAGAATTCTGTTCAAGTCCTGCCTTTCTTTTGTAATATTTCTTTTTTGGTTTTGATTCTTTAATTACATTTCTTTTTTTTCTGTCATTAATTGCTGTATCAAAATCTCTCTTTCTCTCTCTGTGTAGTGTGTATGAGTAGATGTTGCATGTAAATGGATAGTTAGTCAATGTTGCATGCCAAAATTTCCCAACTTTTCGGAGTTTTCAAAGCCGATGTTACTCAGCCAATAGGTCCATCCACAGAAAACTGAATTTACTGGAGTCAGTAATGCATTTTTGCAAACTGAGAAAGCTTCTAGAGTTAACATGATTGAAGGGGTGGAAACATTGAGAGCTTCCATTATTTATTCTGAAAAATACATCTGAAGGGGTAAATTCATAACTGTCTTTGAATTATAAAAAGCTACTTATATGGGGGGCATTCTCCCTGCTCACTTATTCTTCATTATCCCAGAGTGGACTGAAGATTGGAATGGATGATTATACTTGTTGAGGAAGAGTTCACATACTGGGAAGTTGCTTTTCACAGTAATGTGAACCTAGTACTGACATAGGTTACCAAGAGTTGTTAGGTTGTTGCAAATTGTTAATCTCTAGATAATCACAAAATTTGAATAAACAGCTACGTGATTGAATGACTTAGAAAGTGATGTTTGGTATTGAATCCTTAGTTAAGATGAAAAATTGTGGTGTTTTTCTAAATTATGGTTCAGGGGTCAGCGCTGTGCCACAGTAGGTTAATCTTGCACCCGCGATGCCAGCATCCCTTATGGGCACCAGTTTGTGTCCTGGCTGCTCCTCTTCCTATCCAGCTCTCTGCTATAGCGTCGGAAAGCAGTAGATGGCGCAAATCTTCACACCACACCCCCCCCGCACCCACGTGGGAGACCCAGAAGAAGCTCCTGGCTCCTGGCCTGGATTCAGCACAGCCCCAGCCATTGTGGCCATTTAGGGAGTGAACCAGCAGATGGAAGAGCTTCCGCTGTCTCCCCCTCTCGCTTTCTGTAACTCTACCTTTCAAATGAATAAATAAAATCTTTAAATTATGGTTCAATGATTTTATTTCCAAAATGATATTTCTACTTCTTCCAAGTTAAGCACAAAGATAAGAACTTAATTTCTAAAATTCCATGTATTACAGCCATGTAATTTCTTTATATTAAAATTATGTTTTCCTCCAGGGAGCTTTTACATCCTATTACACATGCATTTATTGATACGCAAGTTGCTTTTGGGGTTATGCATTTCTTTCTTTCACTAGGTGATAACTTTTTGACAAATGAAGTCGTGAGGAAATTTATTTACATATCAGAACCTAGACCATTGAAGCACATGATACCCATAATTAAGATGTGGTAGAATAATGGAGGAAGAAATAAAGTAAAATGAAAAGGAATCCTTACATGACTCAACGTCTTAAAAAGCTGGACCTGTAATTTTGGCTTGTAGCCATTAGGTGGCAGAAGTATGCCACTGCCAAAGAAATTCATTCAATCATCTTAGAAACTAGCAGGTGCTTCCCCCCCACCCTTTTTTTTGATTCCAGGGTTATGACCTTTTAGGAGCCTTAGTAGCTAGAGAAGGCAGTGAATAAACTGTAAAGTATTTCACTTGAAATTTGTTAATTAAACAGTGAAAAATCTTTGGTTACAGTATATTGGTGCTAAAATTATTCTCTGACAATTTTCCTGTCATATTCTAGATAGTTAGGTGTCAGATGCACTGTTTCTCTTTAGAGTCTTAATTTTAGATTAATATTAATATTTATTGACTTTCTGGTCTAAAATGTAAATTTTCTCTTGCTGAAAGGCAAATTAGTTCTATTACATAAAAATGGCTAGCATTCATTGTGGCCCCCTGAGATATCACTTCCTGTATAATATTCTTTTTTCTCTTGCTTTTACATTTGTCTGAATAGGTAAATACACATTAAAACGAGGCGACGGAGGCTGGTTTCATGGTGCAGTAGGTTAAGCTACCACCTGTGACGTAAGCATGCTTTGTTGGAGCGCTGATTCGAGTCCCAGCTGCTGTGCTTCCAGTCCAGCTCCCTGCCAATGTGCTTGGAAAAATAGCAGGTGGTGGCCCAAGTGCTTGGGCCCCTGCCAATCATGTGGGAGTCTTGGATGATGTTGCAGGACCCTGGCTTCAGCCTGGCTCAGTCCTGGCCATTGCAATGATTTGGATGGAGGATTTCTCTCTCTCTCTCCCTGTCAAACTACCTTTCAAATAAATAAAAACAGATCTTAAAAATTTATAAAAATGATATATATGAGCAAGATTGACATTTTGAGATTTGATTATTGTGCATAGCCCTTGTCTACACTCTTGAGGAACAGTGGTTTTTCTCTTTACTCCTTGTTGAATTCTTTGTTTGATGGAAGGACAGAGTAGATGTGTCTGTGAAATTAATTGAAGGTATATCATTGTGAAAATTAAAAGAATATAAAGAAAAGGAGGAGGAGGGTGGCAGTGAGGGACTGAGGGGAAGGTGAGAAGTATCATGACACTTTTAAAAATGTGTATATGACACTTGCACCTTATGCCGTGTAAATACTGAGTTTCTAGTTCAAAAAGATAATCCTGGTTAGTGCGGGATTGGAGGTAGGAGCAAGGTGGACGTTGGAGTGTGCCAGTTGGCGTCCACACCAACAGGATTTCTCTTTGTTTATCTTTGAGACAGTCCAGCCTTGGGAATATCTTTAAAAGGATATTAATGCTGAGACGGTAAAGTCTCCTGTGCAGCCCTGGATGGAGCGCAGGCTTCGGTGGCTGTGGACTGGGGGCATTGCTCGTGCAATCAGTCGTCCATCCGTGGGTACAAGATTGGGTGGGAAGGCGCAGGAGAGTGTTCCTGGCTTCTCACGGCACGTGGCTTTGCATGGTTCCGGGCTCTGAGTCACCTGCAAGAGTCACTCGGCACAAACTCTTGTGCTGCCTTTGCATGTCCCCGCGTGTCAGCGCGGCTTGGCCGGGAGCCTCCGTCCAGTCCCATCCCGTCCCGTCGCCTGCAGGGGACGCAAAGTACCTTATCTACCGTAGCCTTACAGTTTCCCATGTGTGCTGACCGGTGCCTGCCCTTGAGAAGAGAAAAGCATCTGTATGGTTTTGAATCGGTTTTAGTTTCTTACTGCCGGCCAAACTCCTACGTCCCCAGCAAATCCCCGGGGCCACTGGTTGTTTCTCCATTATGTTCATTACCTTGTACCATGTACCTCAGACATCTCTCTCTCTCTCTGTTATAGTTTTTCATCTTGGCCTTTTTTTCCCTTTTTATTCTTTTTATTTTATTTTAAATTTTTTTTTGCTTTAAAACGAGTGGGACACCATAGCAAGTTCATGTCAGCCTCTCACCATGTCTTCTGTAAGAGGTGTGTGGCTGTTTAACTGGTCGGGATGCTAGACCGTGCTAAGTAGTGTGATGGATGTAAACGAGGTTTTCAGGAAGTGCGGCAGAATGTTGGCTGTGACAGTGACACGGTGTAGTCAGCTGCCTCTGAGGAGGCCTTCTCTGTTCAGTGTTAAGTGATTTAAAAAAAAAATCATACCCTGTTCTGACTTGATTTAAAGATGGAGTAGAAGGTGGATTTGAGGTTTGGGATGAAATTAGGTTATGCTATTTGGACAATAAACTCACCTTGACCTACTAAAAAAAATGTGTATATGAAATACCTGAAATTTGTTCACTTTATATAAATAAAAATAGATGTTTTGTGCACCAAAGTGAAAAAAATAATAAAAATAATTAAAATGGATTGCCATGTAATTAAAGTATTTATTCAATGTTACCTGTGAAGTTATGGGAAGAACTAGGGATTTGTACCTAGTTTGGAGTTCCCATATCTTTGGGCCCACCTCATAGAATCTATTACTATGGTAGGATTTTTTCCCCTCAAAATCCATATTTGCTTACATGACAAATTTAATTATTTTAATTCATATACTATTGAGCTGACACAGTTGTGAACATACTTATTAGAGCACTTATCACTTTGTTTTGCAATTATTTATTTGTCTCTTTAATCTAAAAGAATGGTTTCTCTGAGGGCAAACATTGAATCTTCTATCTTTATATTCCCAATATCCAGTTAAGAGTATGAATACATTCAGTAAATGTTCATTTAATATATGTCCAAGAATTGATAAATAATTGTTCCATTACTAAAGATTCACCTTCATTCCCCCCTCACCACTCCCCTTTCCCTTATACTCAGGGGCTCAGAAAGAGAGAGAGAGAGAGAGAGAGAGAGATACCCTTGCAGCAGGCACTGTCAGAATCGTTCTTTCTTCTTTGCATTAAGGTTTTGTTTTGGTGTCAGGATGCTTTGTGTTTCAGGATAGTATGATTCAGGGAATCAGTCAAGGTGATTGTATGCTCTTGACAGTGATTGGGTCAGGAGTGTGAAATAGGATGTTATGCAAAAAGAGACGAAGTCTGTTGGGAATTTACTGGGAGAGTGTTTCTGCCCTGAAAAAAGTGAAACAAAGGGAAAGATATGTGTTCTACCATTGCAATGTGAGGATATGATAGTTGGAGATGCATTACTATTTTAAGGATAAAAATTAATGTGAACAGCAGAGCAGAAAGATGGAATGGCTCTATTATGGGTTTCTGAATTAGTAACCTTTGAAATATCCCAATCTCTTCCACTGAAATAGATCATTGGGTCAAAACAATTCCTTTATTTGCTAATTTTTTGCCCAAGTTTATTGCAGATTTTCCTCTATGATCAAATGTGGGCACCTAAGAATCAATTCTTAAGTGTCCTGTTTCTACTTGGCCAACAATTAGGCACTTTTATAGGTAATAGGAAAGATCCAGATACCATTCAATTCTGGTTGACTCAGCTGTTCTAGAAAATTCCATGCCATAGTTTATTTTTTAAAAGGTTTATTTATTTATTTACTTGAAAGTCAGAGTTACACAGAGAGAGAAGGAGAGCAGAAAGAGAGAGAGGTCTTCCCACCTGCTGGTTCATTCCCCATTGGCCACAATGGCTGGAGCTGTGCAAATCGGAAGCCAGGATACAGGAGCTTCCTCTGGGTCTCCCACATGGGTGCAGGGGCCCAATTACTTGGGCCATCCTTCACTGCTTTCCCAGGCCATAGCACAGAGCTGTATCGGAAGTGGAGCAGCTGGGACATGAATTGGCACCCATGTGGGATGCTGGCACTACAGGTGGGGGATTTACCCACTATACCATAGCAGCGGCCCCCAGGCCATACTTTAAGCAGTACTTACATGTCTATGTTAAAACCTATGGTTTGCTGGGAAAAAAACTCAACAACTGGTTTTCTAGAAATGAAACAAACTGTATATTTATGCATACTTTCTTACAAATTTCTGATGTGGAGAAAGAGTACCACACAATTTACAAATAGTAATCAAAATGCTCTTTAATGGACAGTTCATAATACTCTATTGATTCTCTTACATAATAATTTGGTTTTTCCCAATTTGTGTGTCCATAGACAAGCTACATTTGCAGCTGGTAACTGATTCTATTTCCAACGTGACTGTTGTTCATTTGTGTTAAGAAAAAGATAAAATGAAATTAAACATATGTTGGGACTTCACTCAAGTATCAATGATATGGCCAGCTCTTTTGCTGAATTGGAAAACAGTTTTCATATAATGAAAGGCTATTTCTTGAATTTTTGTGTTATTCACAATGAACAGATGCAGCCATAATATACTTTTATTCTGCTTTATTAACATCATACCCATTATTTTCATGTCTATACAATTAATAAAACAATCAGTTAAAGTCTTTTTTTACAGTGTTTGCCAAACACTGTGGTATACAAATCCTTGGAATCTCTCTCACAGAGATCCTTCATGTAAGACACTTTTTTTTGCCTCAGTGTCTTGGTTTTCCATGCCTGAACTGCTCTCATGGCCTTTTCCGCCAGACCAGAATGCTTTAAGGGCTGATTCTGAGGTTAGAGTGCTACTTAAGGCGATTTTGTCATACTATGAGTCTGCTGTGTGGACTGCTTTCGATGTTGGAGCATTCATTCCTTTTTAATTCTATCTATTATAATTACCAAACAGTCCTATCTATATGATCCCTTTAACCATTAATTGTATATATATGATCACTTTAACACTTAATCATTCATATGATCACTATACACTAAATCCTGTTTTACCACCCAGCTTATATTACACATCTCTTATGGGGGTTGCTTTCTTAATGGTCTGATTACATGCACTAATTATTATTTTTTGTTTTAAAATAAATCTATGAAAAAATTACAGAAATGATCTTCCCTTTAAATTTCATAGTAAATAAGATTACTTTTTAACCAAAGTAATCAACTGCTATAGGAGAAAAAATACAGAAATTTGGCATTAGATAAAATAATATCTAATTCCATTCCAAACTCTGGAGAAATACATGAGAATTAAAGTACCATTGGAGTTAAGCCCTCTCTTATCTCAGTATGGCCAGGAAATCAAGAGTTCTTTTATCTATACCAGAATAGGATCTGTCTAATTTTTGTCCATCCAGCTTAAAAACTGGTATTCATAGATACATTGCAGCTGAATGAAGGATCAGCTACCTATATGGATATTTGAATAGCCAAAAGAAATTGGCTGCACTGTCATCATTTTGTTCCAGTTACTGTAGACATAATACTGTTAATCTTGGGCAATTTCAGACAAGTGCCTGACCAATTCAAGAACAATCTTTTCTATTATATAATTATTCATAGAATTGAGAAAAAGTGGTGCTATTATGCTGACTCCTGTATTTATATCAAACCTTTCATTTTTCTGTACTTGCAAAGAACTAACAACAAATTTTAAAATGTTCATGTTACATGTGTTTTTCTCTACCTCTTATCTTTATGTGAAGTGCATATTCTTCCTAAGAATTCATATGCTTCTAATATTTTTGCCCCAAAATAGATCTGAAATGATTATAATGTTTCCTCAGTAATAATTCACCAATATCTAATTTTGAGAAATTTTAAAATATAATCTCTAACATTCAAAAGCACTGCTTCTGAATACCTGTACTGGTTATTCATTATAAGACAGAATGGCAATGCTTAATAAATATGCTGATATTTTTCAAAAGAGAAATATATTGATAATTATAAATCTTTTTTTCTTACCAAAATTATTTATCTAGAAAAGTCTTGATTAAAAGAATAAACAACTTTGGACTGGTGTTGTGACATGGAGTGTTAAGCTGCTGCCTGCATTGACTGCAACCTAAATCAAAGTGCCAGTTAGAGGCTTGGCTGTTCTGCTTCTATTCTGGCTAGCAGCTCATGTGCCTGGGAAGGCAGCAGATTATGACCCCAATACTCGGCCCCTGCCACCCACGTGGGAGATTCAGATTGATTTCCAGGTTCCTGGCTTTGGCCTGTCCCAGCCTGAGCTGTTGCCGCCATTTGGGGAGTGAACCAACATATGGAAGATCTGTCATTCTCTTACTCTCTGTCATTCTTTATTTCAAATAAATAAAATGAGTATTTTTAAAATACTTAAAAAAGAATATGTATCCTGGACCTGTTTTCACTTGTATAACTGATAGTGTGTTCATGAAATTCTTTATAAATCTAAAACATTTTAAAAGAAAATTATGAATTTATATTCTGATGATCACATAATGAATCAGCAAAATCTGATACACTGGATAATCGTCCACATACATAGCATAAAGGATGAAGGCATTTTTAGAAATAAATTCTGGAACATTTTCTTTTCTTACTAATAGACTGATATAAAATAAGACAGAAACAGACTTTAAATTAGAGCAACTCTCCAAGACATTAGGTTACAGAAAGTGCCAAATTGTCCACTTCTTTTTCTTCTGAAAAGGAAGTTAGAAGACAATAAAATGATCAGATTTTATTTAACTCCTTGGTTAATAGATTAATAATCATATCCACTCCCATGTTCATCACATTGCTGGTGCCTGTATGTCCACTCAAATACATGTGGAAAGCAAACTAATTTTACACTAAACTAAAATGGGTGTCAATAGATCCAACCTCAAAGGATGAAAATGAAGTCTCTTGTCAGGCAATCTTACTTTTTATTTCCATGTGCCTGTGTTAATATGACTCTCTTGAGTTGGATGGAAAATGTCCATTCTCAGTTTACCTCTACTTTCTTTATGTCCTAGGGATTTGTGGTGAGGATCCAGCAGCAAGAAAGGAGAAATGGATTCTCCACAGTCAAGCAACCTGTGGGAGTGCAATTATATAATCTAATGCGGACACAGGTAGGGACTTCATTCAGATGCCACATGGCACATTGCATACATCCAGGGGCCACTACTGATCCGGTTCACATTGGAGCCCATGTGAACGCTTTCCTCAACCCCTGGAGTTGTGCGAAGTATCATCCTGTATAAGACACGTGGGTCTAACATGCATAGTTGTTTTGTTTCCTCAAGATAGCTCCCACCAGTATCTCATACTACAATACTGCCACAGTATTTGAGGCATACATATGGAGCCAGACTGCCTGGCTTCACATTTTATATGATTGTTTATATTGTGACCTTAGTATACATTTATATAGCGATTATTATTTGCCAGGCAACGTTTTAAAGATCTTTAAAAAGATTAGTTCATTGAAGCCTCAGAACAGCAGAGCCAGTATTCGAGTATATGCAATCCCAGATAAAAATAATATTTTTAACTTTTTTTTTAAATAACCAAGCTACTGCATAGTAAGCCCCTAGTTAGTGCACAGTACTCAATAAATAATGAGTGTTAGCATCCCTACCTGTCATTTTCGCTCCCTCATTCTCCCTGTCATTCTCTATCAGAATAGTGACAATTCCTCCCTGGTCATTTTCAGTTACACATTCATTTAATTTTTAAAAAAATGTTATTATTTCTATGTCTTCCAGTATTTTCTAAAATCTATTAATTGCCTCTCCAAGTCTTATTTGTTAACTCTATCTGGGTCTCTCATTTGGATGGCAGGTACCCAGATACTTGAGTTGCCTCTCATGGGTTTATTAGCAGAAAGCAGATGGGAAAGAATCAAACCAGGCACTCCAGTGTGGAATATGGTGTCACAAGCAGCGACTGAATCACTGCACCTAGCGCCTTCCCTAAGGTTTTTTTCGCTTTGCCAGTGATCTGTTTTCATCTTTTGATTGTCCAAATACAACATAATTTGGTGCTATGCCTTTATAAACACCTAGTGAAAAGCACATATTCTCTTCCTCTCCCAATAACTTGGTTAACATATTCACACAATAGGTGGGCAAGTCAGATCATAGCTTGAGGGTAAAGTAGTGGTTCTGGGAATTTTTAACACAAAAGTTAGACACTTTTTGAAAACATATAAGTCCTAGATAGAACCCCTATCAATTGAACCAAGATCTCTGGGCATAAAACCTAAATATCAATAGAAACTGCCCTGCTGATTCCAGTGAGCCGCTTAGAGACATACTAGGTAAGGAAACACGCCTGTCAGCGACATCCTTCGTGTTACCACTTCTTGGCTTATCTACATTCCTTTGTTGACCAATTCTGATTTATCTAGATTCTTCTTAAGCTCTGTTAATAAGACTTCCAGATTTGGAGGCCTTTCAGAATTCTTTTTAAAATTTTTAAATTTTTTAAGTTTATGTAAGGTGAACAAATTATATATATATATATATATATATATATATATATATATATATATATTTAGGAGCATAGGAGCATTCAGAATTCTTGATGTGACTTTGTATATGTCTGCTCTGATTTATTATGAATTGCATTGTAAACCTTAGCCAAAGAAGGAAAGTTTATTTCCCTTTGGCTTATTTGTGCAATGAGAAGAAAGAGGTAAATTCACAAGATGTAGGAAAGCCCAGAAAGATAATAATAACACAGGTTTAACAATGCAAGCATCTTTAGGTAACTAATATTAAAATGATACCTACAACATCATAGAACATATTAACAACATTAATTCCATAAAATTAATCTCTTTACCTTCAAGTAGTGGAATTGGTTTCTCAGAAAGAAAGAAATGTGCCTGGTATTGGTCTCAATAGAACACTTTATACTGCTATGAAACATACTTGGCATTTGAAATTTGAATTAAAAGGAAATATTGGGCTCTTCTAGAGCCTTTAAAATTGGCTGGTCTGCACAAACAGGATAGAAACTTTGGATCAAATTATGTGTGATCTCCTCGTCTGGCCATCGTGAAAGATATAGATTGGTAGAAACAGCTCTGCTACATGGTGTCTTCCAAGGGAAACTATGATCCATTTTTCTCACTAATGAGGAACTGTGTGCCCTTTCTTTGTTCTCATGTCTTTCAGGACTTAATTTTGTTCAGTTCTCTTACATAATATATATTTCTATTAATAATAGAAAGTTATTAATAAGTTGGGAAGGTAAGTGTAAAAGTATGTAATATTATTTGAAAATTTTTGAAATTTTTGGAAAATATTACACATGGTTTTTACAGATCAAAAGCTATTTAAACTTCATTTTAATTTTCAAACTTGTCTACACAGGGGGCATTTTAATTTTTCTATTTCTCAGACTTCATAGCTTATCTTCAAGTAAAGTTGGCTTCAAGGCACTTTAGGCTGCAGCTTCAGAGTATCCTTTTATATGTATTGACTTTGATGTTTAATTATTACAAAGCAATCATGACACAATTAAACTGTGTTGATGTTTTCTTGATTGTTTATCTGCTATTTTCATTGCAGTTAATTTTAATTCAATTATCATATATAAAATATTAAGCTATAATACATGCTTTTTATGACTGTCACTATTATGGGAGATATATTTAATCACTTAATTGGAAAAGGTTCAGGATACTCTTTTATGCTTTCTAACATTCTTAATTTGAATTATTTAAATATGTAAGGAATGTGGGAGTTAGACCATTTAGGATGATTTCAATGCTGCAAATTAACAGACAGTTCCTTTCATCTTATGTTAAGTAATGCTTTGTTTAAATGAAAAACCTAGAGCTATAGTAGTTTCAAGCAAAGCTTGACCTAGCATTCAGTAATGATACCAGTATCCAGATTTCTACTTGTCACTTTTTCTTTCTTGGGTTCAAATTCATTATAAATTGGCTCCCTGTGAAGGAGGCTGCATGATTTGTTAAGCATGTTCACCAGCATCCATACAATGTGTTATGATTCACTACAAATGTCCAGTTCAAGAAACATGTCTAAATGTAGTAAATCTAAAATATGCTGATTAACTTTGCCTTGGTCATGAACTACATCCCTAATTTTAATGATGGAATCAACTTCCTTGGAATCTCATATTAGTGATCTGTTGATGTATAACAAAATATCTCACAACCTAGTAGTTATAAAAAAGCATCCTTACTATTTCACAGTTTTGTGGGTTAGGATGTGATGATATCTTTCTGGAATCCTCTGTCTTAGGGTCTCACAAAATTGCCACCAGCTTTGGTGAGCTTTGTGTTACTATAATAAAACACCTCAGGCAGGAAAACTTTAAAAATAAAAGAGGTATTTCACAGTTTTCAAGGCTGAAATTCCAAACTGCATGATGACGGTTCTGGAAAGGACCTTCTTGGTTGCATCACCTCATGACAGATGCAGTGTCAGGAGTGTGTGCAGGGGAAAGAGATCACATCTGGATACAGAGAGCCAAAGAGGCCAGACTAGACCTTGCTTAGGCTGTTGTAACAGCTCATTCTAGGGGCAGATATTGAGGAGCAGCAGGTTAAGCTCACTTCCCATATCAGAGTGTCTGGGATCAAGTCCTGCCTCTGCTTCCAATCCAACTTAATACTAATGCACCTGGGAGACAGAAAATGCTAACTCAAGTAGATGGGTTACCGTCACCCACGTAGGTAGCCTGCCTAGAATTACTGGCTCCTGTCTTTGGCCTGGCACAACCTTGGCTATTGTGTGGAGGAGTGAACCAGTGGATGGAAGGTCTTTCTCATCTTCTCTCCCTCTCTTTGTGTCACTTTGCCTTTCAACTAAATAAATAAAAGTTAAAGAAAAAACATCACTCTCATGAGAACTCACTCCAGAAGACCAATATTCCCTGACCGTCTGGGACCTCCAGTCCTCATTGTGCCTAAGGACTTCCACCAGGCCTACCTCTTATTGATTCTGCCACTCTGATAGCCAGTCTTCTAACACATAGACCCAAGGGGGACAAACTACACACAAAACCACTGTACAGGATTTGGCTGGGACCATAGTCATCACAAAACATCGGCTTCCACATAGACTCCAATGATTGTTGGGAGAAGTCCTATGGACCATTGGATTGAGACACTTAGATGCTTGTTGGGTATTGGCTAGAGGCCTCCCTCAGTTTTTTATCACATGAGTGTCTATAGTATGATCACTTGTTCCATTAAAGCTATAAAGAAAGCCATAGAGAGGGGGGCAGCACTGTGGTATATTGGGTAAAGACACTGCCTGCAATGACAGCATCCCATGTGGGTGCTGGTTCGTATTCTGGCTGCTCCATTTCCAACCTAGTTCTCTACTAATGGCCTGGGAAAAACAGCAGAAGATGGCCAAGCCCTTGGAAACCCTTCACCCGTGTGGGAGAACTGAATGGGGTTTCAGGCTCCTGGCAATTGAGGCCATTTGGGAAGTGAACCAGCAGATAGAAGCACTTGCTCTTGCTTGCTCACTCACCCCCACCCCCATAACTCTGCCTTTCAAATAAATAAAATAAACCTTAGGAAAAAAGAAAGAAAAGCAGCAGCAGATGATCCAAGTGTTTAGGCCCCTACTGCCCACAGGTAGACCTGGAAGAAGCTTCTGACTCCTGGTTTCAGCCTGGCCACTGCAGCCATCTGGGAAGTGAACGTGGATGGAAGATCTCTCTGTCTCTCTTTCTCTTCTCCTCTCTTTGTAACTCTGACTTTCAAGCAAGCAAATAAGTCATTTTTTAAAAAAGAAAAAGCAATAGAGAAAGAATTTTTTTTCTACTTTCTACCATCCACACCTACTTTATTAAAAGTTTTTCATGGGGCATAAAAGGTAAAACTGGTGCCTGCGAGACTGGCATCCCATGTGGGCACTGGTTCACATTCGAGCTGCTCCACTTCCCATCCAGCTCCCTGCTAATGTACCTGAGAAAGCAGTGGAAGATGGCCCAAGTCTTTGGGCCCCTGACATCCATGTGGAAGACCTGGAAGAAGCTCCTGGCTCCTGGCTTCTGACAGGCCCAGCTCTGGCCATTGTGGCCATACAGGGATTGAGCCAGCAGATGGGAGATTTCTCTCTGTTTTTCTCTCTCTCTCTCTCTCTCTCTCTTTCTGTAACTCTATCCTTCAAATAATAATTAAAAAATACATCTTCAGAAAAAGGTTTTCATAACCTTATCATACAAATTGCATTCTATCACTTTCATTAAATACCTAGGATAATACTGCATGCAAGGAAAGGGAATTATACAGAAACATCAACACCATTAATATTGGAGCCATGTGAGAAGCTACCTAATATACTCCCTAAATTTGCCTTGGCTGACTCTAGCTATTTTACTTAAGATTGACAGATAATTTATTTAGAGGTTTACATTATTTGTTTTCATGAACTTGAAAGCCAGAGAGAGCAAGAGAGAGAGTTGTTCTACCCACTGGTTCACTCTCCCGAATGCTCTCATCAGTTAGGGTTGGGCCAACCTGAGGCCAGGAGCCTGTAACTCCCTCTGGGTCATTCATGTAGGTAGCAGGAGTCCAGGATGCAGTAGCAGGAAGGTTGGTTGGAAATGGTTTGGCCAGGATTCAAGCAAGGAAGTCTAATAATGGTATGCTGGTGGCTTAACAGCTGTGCTGACAGTGCCTAACTCCTCTTGAAAGATTTTTTTCCCTTTTACTCATGTTTTATTTTTTTTTTCAAAGAATGGTTTCCTTATTTGAAAGCAGAGGGAGATAGAGAAGAAGAGATAGTATACGAGTGAGCTGGTTGTCTCTCCAAATACCTGTAACAACTGGACCTAAACAAGTTGAAGCCAGGTGGCTAACCTACAGTTCAATCCACTGTGCAAAAACTCCTATCCCATGAGTTTTGAAGGTTAAGTCCAAACTCAGCACAGACTTACACTTATTTGAATTAAATTAGCAGTTATGTGATGATTTTTAATGTTCTCTTCCTTCTGCTAGGAATTTTATTAGTTACATGGAGAACACTTGCAGCAAGAAGAAAAGTGATAATCAGATTCCATAAGGCAGTAGGTGTGGAGGTGTAGATCAGTTGTGGAACAAATTTTAAATGGGCAATTGTGGTTACCTAAATACCTTCGAAATGACCCCAGGCAAATATGCCAAAAAAGGAGATTTTTCCATTTTTCAGGTTAGGCCAACCAAATTATAGCAAAATAAATAATTGTTTGAAGAAAGACAGTGGCTTTGAAACCTCTCAGTTGCCTGGCAACTCTGACGACATAAATAGGAGAATGCTTCTTCCTTGCTTATCACTAGTTGGAATTGGAAGGCTGTATCTCCATTAGAGAGGTGAAGTAGAATATTTGAAGAATAGAAATCTCCCAACCCAGAACAAAGGGAAGTATTTTAACACTTATTAAATATAATATAATATTTATACACAAAAATATAAAACCAGGGGAATGCCATCACTTGGGAAGCTACCATCCTATACTGGAGTGTTGATTTGAGTCCCTGCTGCTTCACTTTTGATCTAACTCCCTATTAATTTGCTTGGGAAATCAGTGGAAGATGTACCAAGTGCTTGCACCCCTGCCACCCACTTGGGAGACTCCGATGGTTTTCCAGGCCCCTAGCTTAGGCCTGCCCAAGTCCCAGCCATTGCAGCCATTGTCATTTGGGGAGTGAACCTGCCACAAGATGGAATCAGTCTCCCTCTGCTTCTCTCCTTCTCTCTATCCCTCTCCTTCTCCTCCTCTCTCCCCTCCCCCCCCCTTCCCTCTCCCTCTCTTCCTCTGTCTCCTACACAAATGCACCTTTTCTACCTTTCCCCCAACCCCACCTCTCAAAAAAATAAGTAAATGTTAATAAATACATATATTTTCAGTGGGGACATTCAAGACATCTTGGAGATATCACAGCTGAAAGAATGGAGTAGTTGATCTAAAAGTTGTTATTTCTATTCTAGCTTTAACTCTGTGACTTGGATAAACTATATAGCCTCTATGCATACTCACTTTCTCATTTATAGAAGATTCTAAAGCATCAATCCTTCTTCCTATGGCTGAAGGAAATCTTCTGAATAAAATGAAAGAATCTTCCAAATGATTTATTATCCCATCCCTTCAGTGGAGCACTGAGATGTACAATAACATTTTCTTCCAGTTCAAGTGCTGTCTAGATTTGATACATTTTGATTAAATTTTAAGTAGATGAATCATTTCAATTTCTTAATTGCTGATTACTTTCAATAATAGTTAATGCACATTGATTATGCCTAGGGCAGTGTTTTTCAAATCTCTTATGTTAACTTCCAGAGTCCTGTGATGAGGGAGAAGCATGTGTAAGAAAAAAGACAGTTCAAAGCAGTGGGTCTTAGGTTTATGAAGGGTTAGAAATCAGAGCCAGAGGAAGAGCAGTTTTAAACAGCAAGAAAAATGAAGGAAAGTTGTAAAACGGATGCCACATTTTATGTGTGACTTGAGAGATAGGTGCTATTGTAAATTGAGCAGATACTGGATCAGAACTTTTACATCAGATAAGAAAACCAGGGTCAAAATATGGCTGGCAGAATGTACAAGAAATGTGCACAGCCAAATGGCCTGTTGCGACTTGACTTGCAAATAAAGTGCATAGAATAAAATACTAAACTTGGAACTTACTAAGTGGACTTGGTGTCAGACTCTGGGGAGCTTGAAGGCCAGTTGAAAGAGTTTTAACTTTATTTTGTGAAGTAAGCATAGTTATTACGGTTCTGAGCGACAGAACTGAAAGGTGAGAAACAAAATTAGGAAGTTGATGTAATAGACTTGAAGTAGCTTGCCACGTTAAATGTGGTTTTCCTTACATGCACCTGCTTAGTAAAAAATCGACTAGCCCTGGAAATAGCTTCAAACTTTATGTAACTGACATTGCCTTAAATTATTTTCTCATTACATTTATGTCTGAAAGATCATTTCTAGATTTTAATCTAGTTTTTTTGTCCTTTGGGGGAAATTTTTTTTTTTAAAGAGAAGATGGTTTTTTCCAATGTCTTCCTTGCTGTTGTTACAAGATTTTCTTCTAAAAAAATTTTTTTTTGGTAGGCCAAAGTAGATTTCCTCCCCTCACCCCCAAGTTTGACAGTGAATTTATAATTGTATCTTTGTGACATCTTGCCTGTTTCCATGGGAATGGATGAAATAGAGTATGTTTAGCACTATGGACTTAATCCAGCTAGAAATATTTGTAAGAGCCTGAAGATTGATGCTGTGTAAGAATATGGGTGTCGCTAGTTCTGCCTTGGTGTTGATTTGTTCATCGTAAATGTCAGCTGTCTGTGAAAGTCAGAAATAATTAAAATGGCCCAAAAGTGACCACCCGGCAGAGGTGGCTTCTCTTCTTGGGGAAATAGTCAGTTTGTTCTCAAGGATGCTTAGCAGGGTTTTTGTGCTATTCCAGCGAAGTTAGAAGATTCCTTCAGATCCCTATTTCAGAAGTGTGACTTTATGCACAGTAGAAAACACATGAGGAATACATAAACAGAGAAGATGTATCATTCCCCTTTTTAGAAACTATTGCCTTGGGGCCAGTGCTGTGGCTTAGCAGGTAAAGCTGTCGCCTGGATGCCAGCATCCTATATGGGCACCGGCTAGAGTCCTGGGTGCTCCACTTCCAATCCAGCTCTCTGCTATGGCCTAGGAAAGCAGTGGAAGATGGCCCAAGTCCTTGGTTCCCTGCACCGGTGTGGGATACCTGGAAGAAACTCCTGGCTCCTGGCTTCAGATCGGTGCCACTCAGGCGGTTGCGGCCAACTGGGGAGTGAACCAGTGGCTGCCTCTCTGTAACCGTGCCTTCCAAATAAATATATAAATATTTAAAAAAGGAAACTATTGCCTTTCAATCCTTACATAAAAAAACCACAAATAAATGGGGGACTGTGCAGACCAAGAATGCCATTCTGCAATATGAACAGTGCTTGCTCGGATGCCCTAGTCTATGAGTTTTACATGTCCAAATTTGTACAAGAATATAGATTTCAGCACTTTTTATATTTACTGCAAATATACATCAGAGTATCTTTAGCCACTCTTCAATGCTAGATTTTAAGGGTAAAATAGATTATTTAAGGACAGCTGAAATTTATTATAAAGTGACAAACTCATTTGTTCACAATTAATCAAGTGAAGTCTGCAAGTCACCATTTCTAATATATTACTCTCTTTCCTCGTTGCTTTAATCTTGAATTTTTTTCTCAACTCTTCAGTCATGGGATTTGCATAAGATTGTGTCCATCTCAATTCACTGATGAGGCCCTCTATACTTAAATCCATACTAATGAGCTAATAATGATTGCTTTAGGAATAGGTAAGGATGAAAACTTGGATAATTTTGGCAAACATGATATATACACATGATATATACTCCCACACTTAACTGGGACCCAGTTTGGCCATGTGACATGTTTTCACCAATGCCAAACAAACATGAATAATGATGATCTATTCAAGATCCAAGCAATCATTTTATTTCTTTAACAATTTATTTATTTATTTGAAAGTCAAGAATTATACACACACACACACACACACACAGAGAGAGAGAGAGAGAGAGAGAGAGAGAGTGATCTTCTGTCTGCTGGTTCACTCCCCAATAGGCTGCAATGGCCAGAGCTATGCTAATCCAAAGCCAAGAGCCAGGAGTTTTTCTGGGTCTTTCACACAGGTGTCGGGGCCCAAGGAATTGGGCCATCTTCCACTGCTTTCCCAGGCCATAACAGAGAGCTGGATTGGAAATGGAGCAGCCGGGACTTGAACCGGTACCCACATAGGATGGCGGCACTGCAGGTGGCGGTTTTATCCGCTATGACGCAGTGCCGTGAGGAAAGCCAAGCAATCATTTTAAATGCCACTTTACTCATTCCTGAGAGTGGGTATATATGTCAGGATACAAAAGGGGTACAGAGTCACAAGTAGTTTTACTGGATGAGAAATTTAAGAACGAGAGCTGTCACGAATGTGCAAGAATGATAAAGAACTGAAGGTCTCTAAGAGATGCTGAGAAAAGAAGTCAATCTACTGCAGAAGTCAAATGCATGCAGCCACAGAAGACGAAGCTTGTGGGGTCATCTTTTACTGTGTGCATCCACAAGCAAATGTGTGCTGGTGTCCTAAAGCCACTGTTGAGAACAGAATAGCAGTCAGAAAGGTCTGTCAAATGCAGAGCAAAAAAGAACAAGAATGAACTGGAGTACATTTCCCTCTCTGTTCAACTTGGCACTTTTAAATTTCATTTTAGTTTTGATTTATATGTAATAACTGTGCATATCTATGTATAATGCAAAGTTTTGATTCACATATTATGATTCATGTGTACAATCTAATCAGGGCGATTAGCATTTCCATCACTCATTACTTTGTGGAGAGAACATTCAAAATCCTCTTCTAATTTTGAATTATGCAATGATTTATTGTTATCTGTAGTCACCTTCCTGTACAATAGAACACCAGAATTTTCCCCTCATATCTAACTGTAGGATTGTAGCTGTCAGCCAACTTTCCCCATTTCTCTTCCCCCTATATTCAACAACATGTGGTAACCACTATCATGCACTTAATTTCTATGAAATCAGTTGCTTGATATTTCACATCTGAGTGCTAACACACAACGTTTATCTCTCTATTATACAGTACTGGTGGATTATAAATTAGTCCAGCCTTTATGGAAAATAGTATGGAGGACATTCCAAAAGTTAAAAATAAAACTACTATATGATCCAGCTGTCTCACTATTGAGAATACATCCAATGGAAATTAAATCAGAAGATTAAAAAAAAATTCCTTCACTCCCATGTTTATTGTAGCACTATTTACAACAGACAAGATATGGACAGTATCTTACTGTAGCAATTTCAGTGTGTCATTGTTCCATTTCAGACACTCTATGGCCAACTCTAAGAAGGTGCTTTTCCTTAAAGGGGACTCTAGAGAGATTTCCAAGATTAATGTGCTACACCATGGGAATTATCCGTGTTTGCCCTACATCTTTAACCTGGATCAGAATGAAGAACACGTAAAGTGAAAATACACCTGGAGCAGAGCCCTAGATAATCTGCAGCTCTTATATAACATGAACTAGAACTAAATATTTGATGTAGTAAGCTACTTAGAAGTTCAGGTTTCTTTGTTATTATAGCATTTTTGAGTAATAGTGGAATTGATACAGAAGGGAGGGGCTGCCCTAGTCCAGGAGTAAAAATATGCATCATTTCTGTTGTTGCTGGTAGAGAGGAGACAAGGATATGGGGAAAGACTGATCTGTGTTTTTAAGTTTGAAACATTTGAAAAAATATCACAATAAATAGCATGGAAGAGAATTAATTGTGTAATACAGTGAGGCTTTGGGTGGAAACATTCTGAGAAAGAATATTTTTAGTGTGGACTGGATGCTATCCATTTCATTTAATAAAGTTCTAGGAGAAAGGCGTGATCTGTAGAATTAACTTTTTAAAAACAAAATAGAAAACATTTAAGATTTATGAATTGGGAATTGAATGGTTTTAACTGAAAATTAATGTTAAAAATCATGGTGTGGTCATTCAACCTTTTATCACATCTTTTGATTAGATTAGGTGACCCCCTCGAAATGTTTTTGAGTTAGACAAAATCTTTGAGGTAAAGAAAGCATGAAGAGCTCTGTGGATGCCTACATAAAGTAGCTGTAATTTAGCTGACAGAAATGTCATACACAAAGAGTTGTAACTGTAGCCATTAGTACAAGGACTTTAATATAATCAGACAGATTATAAACCAGTAAAATTTTTAAGAAAGCTGAGTGGCCAAAAGCAACATCATCCTGGATTAAAACCTGACAGCGACTGAGCTGTTAAAGTTCATGATAAACGTGGCAATTCATCAAGAAGGCCAAACAATCCTAAGTGTATATTTTCAGAATCAAACACAAGTAGAGAGACAGAGCTCCAATAAAGGAATTGTTACTTGGGAAAAGGAAAGGCTTGCGACGCAGGACTCACTGGCACAGCCTAGGGTAGCCTATCGTCTATCAGGAGAACAAAGGAATGGTTGGAGACTTTATCAGGGCATGAAATCCATGCAAGTTTTTAATGAAAGAAACTTCATAGGCACTTTGGTGCTTGAGGGAGTTGGCAAGCTTTGATTGGCAGCCATAGAATTTACTATGTAAAGCTAGTCTTAAGGACATGGTTGGCTTTCGTGTCAACCATTTCTAACGACAAAAAATAGTCTTAAAGGCAAGCTGGGCTGTTTCATTCGACAGGCTTAGCAGGACAGAAGACCTTAGCATAGAGAAACCCTATGGCCTTTTGGCTCTGTCTAGGATGGGTATGAATAAGCGTTTTCATTTGTATGCCTAATTTCCACCTTGTGAATCTAGTATCAGAGCTACAAAATAAATCAAGCAAAGCCACTTAGAACCTAAGGGAAGATAGGAGAAAATTTAAAAACCTAGCTGGAGAAATAATCAATCCTGTTTCAGTAACTGATTGGACAGGTAAACACAAAATCAGTATTTGTGGAGAGGATGTGCAAAGCACCAGCAACCAACTTGACAATGTTGACATTTAACAAAGACTACCAATAATGGAAAATAGTCTTTCTTTTTTAGCAAACAGGAAACAATCTCCAAGATAAAACATGCCTGGCAATAAGATGAGTCTGAATAAATTTCCAAGCATTAAAATCTTACAATTTTTTTTACAATGGAATATATTATAGATTTAAACTTTAGTACAAAAATCTCTAAATGTTTGACAATAAAAATTTTTTTTAAGTAATCTATGTGTCAAAAACCAAGAGTAGTAATTACCGCATAAATCATTTCACTTTATATCAGTAAGAAGGTGAGCAGTGGGTGTTTGGCACAGCAGTTAAGACACCACTTGGGAGGCCTGCAACTCACACTGGGAAGTTTGGTTTGGAGTTCTTGTTCTGCTTGCCGTTCTGGTTTCCTGCTAATGTGAACCTGAGGGGCAGTGCACCTGAGGGCTCTAGTTCTTGGTTTTCTGCCACCCATGTGGGAAACCTGGATTGAGTTCCAGGCTCTTGGCTTCTGCCTGGCCCAGCTTCAATTGTTCAATTGTTGTGGGTGTTTAGGGAGAGAACCAGTAATGAAAGAACTTACTCTCTGTTTCTCTCCCCCCCCCCCCCCGTCTTGAAAATAGAATGAACAATAATAAAATTTTTAAAAGAGACACAAACTGTTTTGTTAGATGTTCAAATTTGTGGGCTTCAATTAATTAATGTTTAGAACAAAATTTAGAAGCTTTAATTCTATTATTGGAATAA
The DNA here is from genome assembly GCF_964237555.1 of Oryctolagus cuniculus. Lineage (NCBI taxonomy): Eukaryota > Metazoa > Chordata > Mammalia > Lagomorpha > Leporidae > Oryctolagus > Oryctolagus cuniculus. The sequence continues at coordinate 86,241,479 of NC_091442.1, forward strand.
ACAACTTAAAACTGTATATATGTTCATTTTGAAACAGGAAAAAGTAAATTAAATAAAATGTAGAAGAAACATATGAAAAACAGAAATCAGTAAAATAGATACCATGTAAATAATGGAGAATAATTATAAGGTAAAAGTTTGATTGCTGGAAAATATTTCTAAAATTGATAAATCCATAACAAAACTAGTCAAAGCAAAACAGAGACTTGACACAAATGAATTATATCAGGGCAAGAAAAAGGAACAGCACTAAATAACAGATAATAAAAATATAGGTGAATATAAATAATAACTTTATGCCAATATATTTGAAAAGTTATATAACACATTCCTGGAAGGTAACAACTTGCTAAATTTATTTTTAATGAAATAGGATTTTGACATTTTTTCATTTGTTAAAGAAACTGAATTTTTTTACTCAACTCCAGCATGAGCTTTTCTTTTTTTAAGATTTATTTATGGGGCCGGTGCCGTGGCTCACTTGGTTAATCCTCCGCCTGCAGCACCAGCATCCCACATGGGTGCCAGGTTCTAGTCCCGGTTGCTCCTCTTCCAGTCCAGCTCTCTGCTGTGGCCCAGGAGGGCAGTGGAGGATGGCCCAAATCCTTGGGCCCTGCACCCGCATGGGAGACCAGGAGAAGCACCTGGCTCCTGGCTTTGGATCGGCATAGCTCCGGCAGAAGCGGCCATTTGCGGGGTGAACCAACGGAAGGAAGACCTTTCTCCTTTGTCTCTCTCTCTCTAACTGTCAAATAAAAAAAAAAAAGAGATTTATTTATTTTATTTGAAAGGCAGAGCTACTGAGAGGCAGAGGCAGAGGCAGAGAGAGAGAGAGAGAGAGAGAGAGAGAGAGAGAAAGGTCTTTCATCCTCTGGTTGACTTCCCAGATGGCTGCAATGGCCGTGGGGACTCCATTTTGGAGCACTTGAGACTGCATTCTGGGAAAGTAACCCCTCCCCCCTCAACCGTGAGACTCTGGTCTGAAACTATGATCTCAAATAGTCAGACAATAGCAGTGCACTACATCACCCTTGACAGAGCACAGAAAACCCCTAGCATGATTGCTCAAGCTTGAAAGTAGAAAGGTTGATGATAAAGATGTGATTTGTCTATGTCTTACATATAATTTGGATTAATGTCAAGATCATAAATGATAATTGTACGATTGTAACTGGTATTGTCAAGATTATGATGGATATTCATTTCACCTAGGTTTTAGGTTATGTTGAGCCCAGTAACTATGTACTCTCTTTTTGATCTTAGCAACCGTGTATAGCAACCATACATTCCGCCCCTCCGGATTTTGCAGTTTTTGCCTTTATAAACCCTATGCTGTAGTTCCTCGGGGCTGCTCTGTTCTGGTTTGATCAGAGAGCCCCAGCATGCTGGGGAAAAAAAAAAAAAAAAAAAACCCTTTGCAATTTGCATGAGAGAAGGCTTTTGGAGTTTGGAGACCTTCCTTGGGCAGTGGGCATTCTTGACTTTAACAGCCGGAGCTGCGCCAATCTGGAGCCAGGAACCAGGAGCTTCTTCTGGGTCTCCCATGTGGCACAGGGACCCAAGGGCTTGGGCCTTCTTTTACTGCTTTCCCAGGCCATAGCACAGAACTGGATTGGAAGTGGAGCAGCTGGGACCCGAACTGGTGTCCATGTGGGATGCCAGCACTGCAGGTGGCGGCTTTAATCGCTGTGCCACAGCGCCGGCCCCAGAAATTGAAGTTAATTTTTAAAAATTGTTCCTAGGGGCTGGTGCTGTGGCATAGTAGGTTAAGCCTTTGCCTGTGGCACCAGCATCCCGTAAGGGCACTGGTTCAAATCCTGGCTGCTCCACATCCAATACAGCCTCCATGCTAAAGGCTAGGAAAGCAGCAGGAAGTAGTCCAAGTGCTTGGACTCCTGCACCCAGGTGGGAAACTCCTGGGAGCTCCTGGCTTCTGGCTTTGGATCAGCCCAGTTCTGGCACTTGTGGCCATTTGGGGAGTGAACCAGTGGATAGAAGACCTCTCTCTCTGTCTCAAATAAATAAATAAATCTTGTAGGAAAATTTGTTCCTAGATAGACAGCTTTCGATGGTTTCCTCTTTTTTTTTTTTTTTTTTTTTTTTTTTTTTTTTTTTTTTGACAGGCAGAGTGGACAGTGAGAGAGAGAGAGAGAGACAGGGAGAAAGGTCTTCTTTTTCCATTGGTTCACCCTCCAATGGCCGCTGCGGCTAGTGTGCTGCGGGGTGCCGGCGCTGCAGGCGGATGATTAGCCTATTGAGCTGTGGCGCCAGCCAGCTTTCGATGGTTTCATCAATGAATTTTATCAAGCCACTACAAAAAAAAATACCATCTTATATAAAATATTTCAGAAAGTAGATGGTAAAGAATTTTTCTGTTATTTCAAAAAAGAACTTGATAAAGGTATTATAAGAAAATTGCAGGGTATATTCCCCACTTACAGATAAAAATTCTTAGGAAAATATTAGAAAATAAAATTAACCAAACATAAAAACTTTTGATGGCCAATTTGAGTTAAGCCATAAATTCAAGATTGATTCAACAGTGAAAATTCTAACAATGTAATTCATCCCACTACCAGCATACAGGAGAAAATCAGTGTGATCATTTTATGAACATGTGACAAAAATGCAATATACATTCATGACAGAAAGGCTCATAAATGAAACTAGAAGAAAATTTCTTTTGTTTCATAAAGTAAGTCAGAAATGACTTTTATTGGAGAAAATCTGAAAGTCTTCTATTAAAAAAATTGAAAGTCTTCCCATCTACAAAAAAGGCAAGAAAAAAAAAGCATAAAGTTTAAAATGGAAGAATTGATGTGTTCTGCATCAAGACATTATCTGTAAAATCTAAGTAGAATATCACAAATCATCCAGAAAATTCCATTAGAACTGAGAGGTCAATTTAGCAAAACCATAAGATAAAAGGTTAATATTGAAAACCTCAATTGTGTTTTTATCACTACAATTTCTATGTGGAAAATAAACTCCATGTCTAATAAGAAAAAAGGTATGAAACATGTAGAATCAGATTGTCCAAATTATTTGTAGGAACTCTAAACTGAAAACTGTCACTGAGAAAAAGTTAAGAAAATGTAAGAAAATGAAGATATTTGTCAAATTCACAGATTGGAAAACTCAACATTATCAAAATATGCAATATCTAAATTCAGGTAGAGGTTCAAGTAATATTAATCAAACTTCTGGCAGGCCCTATTTTCATAGAAATTTAAACAATAATTTTAAATTTGCATTGAAATACCAAGGACTTAGAATAGCTAAAACTATTTCTAGAAAGAAGAAAGAAAAATTGAAGTGCTTATACTAAGTGATTTCCAGAATTATCTAATAGCAAAATATATAAATTGATGGAAGAAAAGAGAAAATTCTAGAAATATACTGACATATATATTACTAATTGATTATCAGTGAAGACATCCAGGTAATTCTTTGGGGGAAGTGACAATTTTCCAATAAATGGTGCTGAGACAAATGGATGCCTTTTATGAAAAAAAAAAAAACATCCTTGAGCTAACACTTTGACAAAAATACATTTGCTATGTGTTACAGACATTGATGTAAGAATAAAAATATGTTTCTACAAGACAATAAAAAAAGGAAAAGATTCTTTATGACCCTAGAGTAGGCAGATTTTTTAGGTCACATAAGCATTAAACATTAAAAAATCATAAATTGGACTTTGTCAAAATTAAACATATCTGTTCTTTCGAAAGCACCATTCAAAATGAAAGATAAGTCACTGACTGAGAATGTATAGTCTCAATACATGTATTTGACCTAAGAAACTCTTACCCATGAAAGAAAAGACAACAGTTACAATAAAATAATAGGGAAACAAGTTGAGCAAGCACTTCATGAAGATGATATGTGCGAGGACAGCAAGCCCATAACTATAAGCACAACATGGTTAGTCATCAGCAGAATACAAATTAAAACCACATGGAAATACCACTACACACACATTAAAATAACTAAATTATGAGACAATGTCAAATGTTGGGGAGAATTTTGAGCAATTGGAGCTGTCATATTCTGGTAGTGGGAGTGTAACATGGTACAACTGTGGTGGAATAGCAATTTGAAAGTTTCTAAAAAGTAATAGGTTCCACTTCTAAGTATTTATCCAAGAAAAACAAAAACAGACATCTATTGTAATGTTTACAGCACTCTATTTATGTGACTTATATATTACATATTTCTACTATTTTAGAACCAACATTTAAAACAATATAAATTTTAATCAACAAAGGAGTCAGTAAATTGTGCTATATTGGTACAATGGAATAGTACTCAGCAAAAATAAGAGATGAACATCTGATACAAGATAGAGGAACATAAAAATATGGATGGATCTCTAAAACATGAGGAGAGGAAGAAGGCAGACACCAAGTGTGGACACTGTGTGATAAGGTTGGCAGAATGGGTCTGTAAAGATTGTAAATATTTTAGCTTTTCTGGGCCATGTGGTCTTGATCATAAGTACTCAACTCTGTCATTTTAGCATGAAATCAGCCATAAACAAGGGGCAAAGAAAGGAGTGTGCTTGTGTTCTAATAAAGCTTTATTTATGTAAATCAGTGCCAAGGTGTATTTGATCTATAATCCATCATTTGCCAACCTCCACTGTATGATTTTATTTATAGGAAATTTTAGAGCATGCAAAACTAATCTGTTGGGATAGAATTCAAAATAGTGGTTGCCTAGGGTGGGGACAGGGTGGTAAACTGATTGCTAAACAGCAGGAGAGGGTTTTCTGGTGTGAAGTAGATGCTCTATGTCTTTCCTGGAGTGGTGGATACACAGGGTCAAAAATAATTAACTTTTTTTTTTTTTTTTTTTTTTTTTTTGTAGAAAGAGCACCTGCTTAGGTGTGGAGGCAGGAAACAGCTTAGAGACTGTAATCAACCATATCGAAGTTTTGCATTGCTGGAGCACTGAGTAGAAGGCATAGAGAGTTGAGACCCATGTAAAGAGTTGGAAAGATTGAGAAACTGCTCATACCCAGAGACTAGGACATAGTAAAGGCATATATTATGTACCATATTAGTATGAATATGCCATTTTATACATCATATTAGTGTTTATTTTAATTTTTTTAGTTATTAGAGAGAGAGAGAGAAAGAATGAGAGAGAATGAGAAAGAGAGAGAGGGCTCCAATCTGTTGATTGGTTTTCCACATGCTTCTGATTGCTGGGATTGGATGGAGACTGCAGCCAAGACCTGGGAACACAATGCAGGTCTCCCAAGTGGGTGGCACAGACCCAATTACTTGTCTCTTCTCCCACAGGCCTCCCAAGGTTTGTATTTTGGCAATAATCTGGAGCCAGGAGCCAGAGTTTGTAATACAACCCAGCCACTCTGATAAAGGATGCAGGAATTTTAACCTCTAGGATAAACACCCATTCCTACTTGAATTATTATATATGTGTATATATATATATATATTTCAGACTTTTGCTTAGTTATATCTGGTTTATATATAAATTAAAATTCACTCATAATTTCTATTGTATCCAAGATCATTTTGCTGCTCTTCTCCATACTCTGAAGCAAGGTTAGAACCAACGACAATAGGAATTGCAAAGGAGTGACTGAAAATTTCTTGTCTAATCCTCAGCCCCTCCCCTACATCAGGTGCATTAAAGAGTTGACATGGAAATGATGAAATCTTCAGTGAGAATTTCTTTGGATTTGTTTGGATGCTGTTGACTCAAAAGAGTATTTATTCCTCGTCTAAGGATAGAGGGTTTCAAGCAGACCAGTAAAGGAAACACACCAGTCTCTAACTGCTAAGTCGCCCCTATTCACACCTCAGAAGGCCCCGGGGGATTGTGGCTAGGGCTGGATCATTAGCCTGATGAGTAGCTTTCCTGCTTAGGTTTATTCCAGCCCAAAGGTGAACCTAATTTTCCTGGGAAAAAATGTAAGCTGTATTCAGGAGGAATGATGTGACCTGAAATAAAGTGGATAGAGTTGCTTAAACAAAAGGAAAGATCTGAGGGAAGGGGAGCTATTATCATTCATCCACAGCAGGCAGAACCTGGGCTCAGGCAACTGCTTCTGAGATGCCCCAGGGAGGGAGGGAAGCTGAAGAGCATGCAAACAAGCTCACGGTGATAGGAATAAATTTTTGCATGAGTAAGCCCAGAGGAAACCAGTACCACATCACATTTATGCCAATAAATGAGATTTTCATGCCTTTCTCATCTCTTTCTACCCCTGCTTCTATTGTAATGGACTTACAAACCCTCCACAGAGTGCAGAAGCAGAAATAGGAGGCCTGGGTAGATAAAGAGAGTAGAAACTAACCACATCACCCTCCAGTGTGGCATCCGGTTGAAAGAAAGCTCAATTTGAATATTTAAGATTTATGTAGATTATAATTTTTATTGCATACGTGTATTTGTGGACTTCTTGCAAAAACTTCCAAGTTCCAAGGATCTGTATTAATTTTGTGTTTGTAGTGGATCCAGGCTGACTTTCAAGTAATTTAAAAACTAAATCAGAATCCTTTGAGCCCTATTGCCTCTCCAGTTTTATTTTCCACTAAGTCTTGTTATTTCTTGGATGCATATCCAAACCGCTTTAGCCCTCCTGCATCTCTAGTCTTATCTCCCTTATTATTCTGTTTAAGTGTCCGGCTTCTGTTAAACAGCTCTTTGCTGTTTCCTGGACTCATCTTCTACAGATTATCTTCCCATTTTGTCATTCCTTTTGTGGCTGCTTCTGTTGAAGTAGTTTTCTCTCATCTCTGTATTTTTGAAATCCATCTTTCAAGGCATATCTTATTCAGCCAGCCAGAAAAAATTTTTTCCTTTGTTTTAAACCTTATTAGCAAATTATGACATATTGTTTACAATGGTAATCTTATACAATACTTATTTTGGTATGGCTTTTTTCCTTCATTTTTAATTAGCAAACTAATATATGAATATATATAGTATAATGTTTATTTTCTTAAACATTCCAATACAGTAATTATAAAACAGTAACTTGGCCTTAATTTGGTAAGTCACTCCCATCTCCATTTCTACTTCTCAATTTAATAATGTTAAAGCTTTAATGCTTGTCTTCGGTTTTCTTACTTGTGAAGTAGTACCTCATAGTCACAAGCTATAAGTCTTAGTTGAAATAATCTTTGAAAAACACTTCGAGAATATTGGGCATTTAGTAATTACTCAAGAGTATTAGTTATTTTTATTATGATGCTCACATTATGATTAGCATATTTGCACACTGTTATGTATGCATTTATAAATCATGTTATCTCAGCTACATCTTTTATCATGGATGCGAAAGCATTTGAAAATTTAAAAATACCAAGAATCAATTCACATTTCTACATTCAGAGCAAATTTTATCATACTTGGAAGTTTATAGTTCTGATGTTTGCTATAAAAATTTTGTGACTCTACTTATATATTTTATACAAATATTTAAATATTTCTGTAGGATAGGTTTGTACTTATAAAACAGCCATATCTGGCATTCTTGTTTACTTCAATTGTATGAAGTGGTTATATGTCCTGGTTTTTGTTTTCTGTGTGTATATGTGTATGTATACATGCATTTCTAATTTGGAAAACTCATATATAAGCCCTCCACTAATGTTTTGGAGGGGGCGTGATGAGAAAATAATCATTTTATATGTTACATTCAATTCTTTTTCTTGGTTTCATACCTTTTCCTTGAAACTAAAAGTGGAGGAACAGAGAATTATGACATACATAAGAAAACTTTACTAGTATAACATTTTAACTTTGGCATTATTTAAAATAAAAATTATAGATATTTCTTAATCTTCCACATCTTTTATATATTAACAAGAATAAGTGACTCAACACTACAGTGTACTATAGATATGTACAGATATGTAATAATTGAAATCCTGTTTGTCTTTTTCACAGATATATGATTAAACTGAATATAGTGCTGTATGTAAGAGTTATTGTAACTCATTGTGTCCTCTTAAGAAAGCACTAGTACCATGTTAGTGACATCCGCACATTCTGAAATCTACCTTATTTGTATTTTGGTGACTACTTGAGGACATTACTGTATAACGGCAGTAGTTAACTGTTTCCAATTTTTATTGTAAAGCTAAGTTCAAGAAATGGCATAAATAGCTTTGAATAGACAGCAGGAAGAGTTTCCTTACCCACTGGGTAACCATCATGAAAGTGTTTCTGAGCAGCTCAAGAGAGCTTTTTGCAAGAGAGCTTGCTATACAATATTTAGTGGCACAGGTTTTCGCTGCCTGATTATGTCAAGATTCCCATAAACCAAACACTAAGATTAGAGCAGAAGGGTAAAATTTTTCCTATATACCTTTGGAATTTGGGTATATTTGGTAACTGCTCTTTTTCAGATCACCATCTTTAATAAAGCTTGGATATTTATAGGATAGGAAATTTTGAAAATACATAAAAGCTCCATCGTACTAACCTAGAATCTGGAATGATTTAAACTATTTCCTTTGATATGATTCCCAAATTCTATATAAAAGTAAGGTAATAGTTCAGAAATAAAATGTGATGTGGCATGTCTAGAACTTTTATTGCTAGCCTGACTTTGAAAATGAATGAAATAGTAAGAGTTCAAAGCGTACATGACTTCACTTTTCTCTTTCCCCTTCATTTAGAAAGGTTCGTGTTCCATGGGGAGAGGAGAATAATCTATACTTCAAAACAAAATCATATATTTAGTTAAGTAGTGCCATTGTTCATCGTGTAAAGAAGATCCATAGATACCCTGAGAAAGAATTTCATCTATTTCCATTGTTTTTATAGCTTTTAGGTGTAGGAAAGTTATAGAAAGATCTTGGCAAGATCTTTGCTGAGAGAACCAGGAGTGGGGTCATTCTAAATATAATAATAATAATAATAAAAATCACAGATGAAGTAGTATAAAAGAATCCTGGTCAGTTGAATATGCTGAATCTATAGCAAATTATTAATACATATTTAATATAACACATTTTTAATCAACTTCCTTTATTTCCCTTGGTTATAAAAGTTATTTCATGTTAATGTAGCAGTTTGTGTATTTAGGAGAAAGAGCTGGTAAGATAATCCCAAAGAAAGTGATAAAAAAGTTAAATTGACTTGACTTTGTGAAAGTGTCAATTTTAATTTTTCTAATACATTTATCCATGTATATACGATTTTGGAGGATCATTTCTAACCAGGTTGCATTGTTTGGGCATGTGAAATGTAAATGCATTATTGCCTACAGGTGGTCCAATTGTGATCATTATCTAGGTCACCTTTCACATGAAGCAAGCCCAGGTCTTCACTTGAAATCTTACTTTGTCACATCTGTTACACTGGCTATATCAGTGCCCTTCAAACTTGATCATGCATCAAGATCATCCGAAGGGCTTGTTAAAGCATAGATGGCGAGCCACACCCTTGGAGTAACTGATTTAGTAGATGTGGGATCTAACAGTTCCCAGGTGGTGCTGACAGCGTAGCGTTGAAAATTGTGGGTTTATATGTGTTGCTTGGTCTCTAGAACTTGCTCTCTCCTCTCTTCCATACTGAAAATGTCTGCTTCTACCCCTAATATTTCAGAATATCTTCATCATTTGGACCTAATGAAGTCTACGTAGCAGGTAGGTCAATATCAAGTCCACCATGCTTCTAAATTTTGTTGGATTTGTACTCCAGTTCTAAAGGTAACTGTAACCTTTTTCCTTTACAGTCTTATTGAGTCTTTTACTTTAAGTAGTAGTTGCCTCATACATCTCCAGCCTCCATTCCTTTCCTCTGATAGATTCTATGTCTTACCCAGTTGATTTTCCAAAACACTACTTTGCCTACACCACTGCTTCCTGATGAAGTGAAATAATGAGTGTTTGCCACACTATACTCTATTAAGTTGTTACTATACTTAAAACTTGCCAGTGGCTAGAAATATTTCCCAGCTATTAATCCATAAGTCAGGAGGACGTTTGTTTTCCAGTTTGCTTACTCCTTAATGTCTTGGAGTGTGTAGCTGTTGCTTGGGTTCTCTCTACCACCATGGCACATATGCGAAGGATGTTAGATTATTTACCAAGTATTTGTAAAACTAAGGCTGAAATGTGGGTGAAAATCCTCTAAGTCAAGAAAGCAAAACTTCAGTCTCCCTCTATTCTGCCCCTTTTCCTCTCTTTTCTCTAGGCAGGCTGGTTTTAATTCTCATCAGACATGCCTTCTACACTTTGGTATACCTCTCCCCTGCTCCACGAAGCTCTGTTTAATTTTATTACTGATTTCTCTCACTTCTACCCTCCCCCCCTTTTAACCTACTGCACAATCCTCCATCTTGTGGAGCTTTTCTGAGCCTCACTAAACTTCTAAAATAACTGCCTCTCCCCCTCAGTGGTGATTTTCTCATGCAGTCTGCAATGTTCTAGTGTTTCTAGTTCTTCGCACAGTAGATTGAGCTATGGACATTGGAGCTTCTGTGACAACTATAACTGAAGTGTCCTAAGAAATGGTGTTTGATAATGATTACTTGTTTTTAATATTCTAAGAATAAAACAGCAAGAACACATCATCCTGTTATTACAGAATTAGAAGCCATGGTTTAGGTTTTTGTATCTAAAGTTATAGTAACTTTATTTGAAATGGAAAAAGGTGAAGAGAATAGCGTGTGTCAGTATCCTTGGTTATATTAGGAAAATAGGTTAGTGTTAATATAATTTTAACACCTGATACCAGCCACCAAGCTAGCGATATCGGACACCAGGCATAATATCTTTTCACAACCTTCATTTATTATTTTTGCAGCTTGATGTTTCAGGAGTTAACTTCAGGATATATCCTTTGAAATTTGAAATTTATTATAGTTAAAGAAGAGTTTTAGTTCAGCTGTGCCCAATGTTTCTTTTTCTTGTTATCTCCCATTACTCCCAACTGGGCAGCTATTACATGCGCTTCTTTTAGTGCTTATGTTCTTAAATATTTGTAGACTATTAAAAAAGTCTATACATACTTGTATCATTTAAACTCATAAGTAAGTTCTAAGGCCTGAATGAGTTCTGCTTTTACTTTTAAAATTTGTATTTGCGTTTTTTATTTAAAAAAGATCATCTTAAAATTGGACCTGTCTATGACCATTGAATTCGTGTTTTTACTATAAACTTTTTCTAGCAAATTTGATAATAGTAAGAATGAGGTGATTGCATAAGTTTGGATTGTTATTTGACCGCCTTTTATTTCACTTAAATAATAAACAAGAGGAAAATAAATGAGGGAAAACTGGGCAGTGTAGAATGTGTCTTGGGCTGTATTCTTACTGGGGCAATGGTTTAACTCATTTGAATGACTTGCAGAGTTAGATTAGTAAAAAGAAAATTGCTGTTCAGCTGAGTAATTCTCTCTCTCTCTCCCTTTCTCTCTCCCCTCCCTCTCTGTCCCTCTCTCCCTCTCTTCCTTCTCTCCTTTCCTCTTTCCTCTCCTCTCCTTCTACCTCTCCTCTCCTTTTCCCTTTTACAACCAAATGAAGCAGCAAAACTCATCTGCAAGAGCACATTTCCATGAATGTGGAAGATCGGTAGATGTGACTGCTGTGGCAGTGTAATTGCATTGTAGATCCCGGGAAATAGGAAAATCAATAGTCAACTCTCTTTAAAAATGGTTCCGTGTGTGTGTGTGTGTGTGTGTGTGTGTAATGACTATAATTTTGGTGCAATTACTGGCCTGATGATTATTCTCTCTGAATCATGAGTATTCCCAGGGAATGTACATCCTCTAAGGGTACTAAGCAGAATGGAAAAAGCAGTACTGTCCAATTTGCCTTAAACCCCATAGTTTTAGAACCGCTTCTAGTCAGCCACAAGCAGGACATCCCTAACCTGTAAAGGCTTCCACAGTACTGCTTTTCTGAAGACATAAGCAATACCTAAATGCTTTCTGCTTATCCCACTGTTACAGATGAGCTTCAAGATTTTAGTAGAGAATCATATGTGTCTTATTTCTTTGACCTTATTCATTGCTATTGTAACCTCTTGGCAAGAACTGCTGAGTACTATATATAGAGGAAGCCAGAAGCCAATACAAGTTAAATATGAGTTTTCATGCATTTGACTTTTAAGTGATGTCTGTTATGCAGCACTGATATGTTCAAACCTAACAGTAAGGTTCTCCAAAACTGCTTTCTTTTCAATTTTTAAAAGAGGGGGAGGGGGAGGTCTTCCATCTGCTGGTTCACTCCCCGGATGGCTGCAATTATGTAATTGCCAGGGCAGGGTCAAGTTGTAGCTGGGAGCTGAGAGCTTCTTGTTGATCTCCCATGTGGGTGGCAGGGGCCCATGTAATTGGGTCATCTCCCTCTGCTTTTCCCCAGGGAGGGAGAGATTGGTAGTGGAGCAACCAGGACACAAACTGGTGCACAAACTGGTCCCCAAACAGGATGCCAGTTTTGCAGGTGATGTCTTTACCCGTGTCACAATGCTGGCTCTCAAACTGTCTAAGTGCTATTGGTTCAAGCTCAAAGAAGGTTCTAGTTAGACCAGTTCCCACAAACACTATCTAATAATTCCTGCGCTCTTCCAGACTTCTCTAGTGTTGTCTGTATGGCTAACATAGTTCTAGAGTAAAACAAAAATACAGGGAAAGGTAAAAACCAAGGAAAAATTGGAGTTAAAATGCAATTAGACTGTCTTTTGTGAACCTAATTTTTTCAGTAATTATAGAAATATTTGGAAAATACATTTTCAGGTTTTTTTTTGAATCTGAAGTTCTGATTCTATAACCTCATATATTGTGAAAGGTGTTTTGAATATTAAAAACAGTTTTGTTAAGCATAATGATGTCCAGTTGCATCCATTTTGTTGCAAAAGATACAATTTCATTCTTTTTTATGGCTGAGTAGTAGTCTGTACTGAGTAGTATATATACTACATTTTCTTTATCCAGTTATCAGATAATGGACATCTGGGTTGATTCTGTATCCCAGATACTATGAATTGAGTTGTTATAAACATGTTATAAACAAGTAACTCTTCAAATGCTGATTTCATTTAATTTTCTTTGTGTATATTTCAAGTGGTGGCATGGCTGGGTCATATGGTAGATCTATTTTTAGATTTCTGAGGAATCTCCACACTGCCTTCTTCAATGGCTGTACCAGTTTGTTTTCCTACTGGTAGTGTATTAGGGTATCATTTGGTAGAAATATATAGATTCAAAAGTAAGCAACATAGATGAGTAAAATTAACATCTTAAGATTTGATTGTTTATAGCCCTTGTCTGTATTCCTGCTGAACAGTATTCTTTGTTATTGCAACAATCAAAAAAAGAAAAAGAAGGAAGGTGGAAAGAGGAAGCCAAAAATAAAAACAGATTTGGAACAAGTTTATTCAAAGAAAGTAAATGATTGACTCAGGAATACAAAAAGAGAACTGTGAAACAATTGGATTTTTATTTTTCAGGGATCTCTCAGTTCCTAGTTTGAAATCTTAAATAAATTTTGATTGCTTTGAATAGTGCATTTTAGTTAAGTAACTTGAAAAGTAAAAGTATGATTAACATGAATTCTTCATATTTATTATTTATTATAAATCTATAAATACAACAAACAATAAATATAAAACACTCATTATTTTTCAAAGTGAATTTCATTACAAGGTAGAGAAAAATATTAATGCACTAATCCAGAAAATATTTCTTAATTAATATCTCTAAAATTTTATGTCCTAGATATTAAGTTTGGCTGAATTGCTTAATCATGGGCATGTATTTGCCAGACTTCAAGATCAACAAGGCAGTCATAAATCAAATTTCTTTCTTGAGCCTTTAATTCTTTACCTCCTACTTATATCTTTTCTCCCTTTACATTAGCATTGCCACAAGAAGTTACCACAGACTGAATGATTAGACTATAGACATTTATTTTCTTGCAGTTTTGGAGGTTAGACATCCAAGATCAGGGTTCTAGCTGGTTCAGTTTCTGAGTAGGTATCTCTTCACGGCTTGCAGCCCCCCCGCCGCCCCCGCAAAGGGGTCTAGGTCCTAAAGAAATTGATCATTTCTTAAACCCCTAAGAAGTGACACAACTGTGCTGACAATTTGTGAGACTCACTTCAGATTTTATATCTCCAGGACCATAAGGTAATGAATTATATCCTATTTTAACCTACGAAGTGTGGCAATTTCTTATTTAAAATATTATTTGAAGAATAGGAGACTGAAAGGGGGGCGGCGATAGGAGAAAGATTGGAACAGAGATTGAGCAGAAAGAGAGAGGGAGTGGAGGGGGACAGAGGATATGGGTGGAGTGCACTGAAAGACAGGGTTCTCCCATTTATTGATTCACATCCCAAATGCTCACAAGAGGTGTGGTTGGGCTAGGCTGAAGCCAATAGCTAGGCACTTCATCCATTTCTCCCATGTAAGTGGTGGGAACCCAAGTACTTGAGCCATTGTCTGCTGCTCCTAATGGTGTACATTAGAGAAACCTGGAATTGGGAATCAAACCAGGCCTTCAACCCAAGCAGGCTGATAGGGATGTGGGCATCCCAAGCAGTGTCTTAATTGCTTTGTCAATTTCTTACAGAAATGGTGAGAAACTGACACAGTTGGAGATGGTGCAGGGAATTAGCTATGGCTGTTGAATAATTCTGTCGTTGGATTACTATCAGGTCAGCATGAAGGAAGGTCTTCTCCAATTCCTAAACACAGAATTTTTGAGAAAGTCTCTTTCTCAGGAGTTGTAATGCACACTAGAAGGTAAACAGCCTTTAAGGCTTTGCCTTGGTTGTTGCCTTTCCTTGGAGGTCAGTAGAACTTAAATTCTGCCTCCCAGAAGGTCCTTGCCATTGAGTTTAACACATGACATCGTGGAATTCTTGCTTTAGTTGAGAAACTTTCATGTGTTTCTGGAATCTTCCTCATGAGTGTTCCAGGCAAGACTTATTAAATCAGTATTTTTGGGAATGTGACTATGAATTCAACACAGTTAATAAGTACTAAAAGTATTTTCAATATATGTGAACATTTGAGATCAATTTTCAAACCTATGAAGTGTGTTTAAGAACAGTTTTTTTAGATGCTAAAATATTTAGCCAGCATCCCATATGGGCACCAGTTCATGTCCCAGCTACTCCACTTCTGGTCCAGGTCCCTGCTAATGTACATAGGAATGCAGGAAAAGATGGCCTATGTATTTGGGCCTGTCCACCCATGTGGGAGACTTGGAAGAAGCTCCTGGTTCCTGGCTCAGATTGGGCCCAGCTCCAGCTGTTGCGACAGCTGTGGGAGTGAACCAGTGGATGAAAGATCTTTCTCTTTCTCTCTCCCTCCCTGACTTTCAAATAAAGAAATCTTTAAGATAATGTGGGCATTGGATTTGTGGTACAGTGGTTAAGCCTCTGCTTGGGATGTCCACGTTCATATCAGGAGGTCCTGTGTTTTAGTCCTGCATCTTTCTGATCCAACTTTATGCTAATACATACCACAGGAGGCAGAAGGTGACGGCTCAGGTGCTTGTTTCTCAGCTGTCACACAGGAGACCTGGACGGAGTTCCCGGCTCCTGGCTTTGGTTTGGCACAGCCTTGGCTATTATTGGCATTTGGGAAGTGAACCAGTGGATGGAAAATCAGCCTGTCTGCTTGTCTCTATCTCGGTCTGATTCTCTGTCCATTTCAAATGAAAATAAAACTTCAGAGAAAAGATAATGTAAAATATCTTTTGTGATAAACAAATGAACACATCAACAGTAGCCAACAAATATTTGAAATAGAGAGTCACAATTTGACCCCCATCAGAGGAGCTGGATCTAGTAGGGAGTTAGCCATGGATGCTAAAGCTTGTAGAATTTGATAAAGAACAAGATACTCACTTTAGTCTTGGAAACCCCTGCATCTATTTAATGATACAATAATTTGATATAGATACATATCTAAAAAAATTGAGTTCTTTCAAATGGTTGTAAACTTGTAATCATATTTCCAGGTTTTTACTTATGACGTTCAATCCTTTATTAAGGGGAAGGTTAAGCTTATGATTATAAAGTAAATTGAAAGTATGTCATTATAAAAATTAAAAGTAAGGAGAGAGGGCGAGAGGGAGGGAGGGAGGATAGTGTGGGAAGTATCATTATTCTCTCAAAACTGTGCATATAAAATGCATGAAATTTCCTTTATGTAAATAAGTTTTCCCATCAAGCTTTTGTTTTTACACAATATCTGATCCCATAAATTCTCTACCTAATTGCCAATTTTTTGGCATTTCAAAAAGCCAAGAATTTTCACATTTGCCTGGGCTTCACTTGTAGTTTCATTTTTTTTCTCATATGTCATGCCATTTTTATACTTCATTTCAGCTTTAGATTGGAGGCCTGAGGTATTAGATGTCTCAATAGTTTTCCTAATATTCTCAATGGCTAAGAATTTCTAATTCCTTAGTTCAAGGATCAGCCCAGTCTCTTTTTATAAATGAAGTTTTATTAGAGCACAGCCACACTCATTCATTTGTGTGTTGCTTTTGGCTGCTTTATTCATGGAACAGAAGAATTGAAGACTTGTAAAAGAATTTCATGGCTCACAAAACTTGAAATATTTACCAACAGAGAAACAGCTGATTCAAGGATAGGGCATGGAAGGGCCAACATTTTTCTTAAATGTTCTTTGCGAAAGTGTAGGCTTGTATAAAAAACAAAATGGCGATGATGTCTCCAATGGACAGAATAGTTTCTGGACAAACAGAATCTGACTTGAGCGTCTTAGAATAGCAATGGTTTATCATCTTTTTAATAAGAAAATTTATGACTGCATACTGATATAAATTAATAAGTGATGGAGAAGTAAGCTCTTCTTCACAGTGGACTGTCAATTAATAAATGTCGGAAAAAGGAAGCTACCACTTGACAGCCATTGGTGAAATTAAGTTTGTAATTGTCCAGAGATGCTAAATGCACTGGATGGAGGTTGATAAAGAGAGAACATTACCAAAATCTAAGAATACTTCCGCACCAACTACAAAGAAACTTCATCTGGAAAACTTACGAATTTATGGTTTAGAAAGCTGGTAGATATTACTATGCCTATGCCTTCAAAACTGACATCAGTACTAGGACAGACTATCTGGGATATTTGTTTGGAAAGAAAAATGAGATATTGTGAGGTGTTTTGACTCTATTTTAGCATAAAATAATACATGATAATTAATCAGTAGTATCACAAAGCAATGATTGTAAGACAGTTTGTGATTTTGTAGGTAAGGAATCTGAGCAATGGTCAGTTCTTCAGGACAATGTGGCATTTATTGTTTGATGGTGGGCGGATCTGGTAGGCCTGATATGGCTTCAGTCACATTTCTGGATACTTGGCAGGAATAATTGGAAGGTTGATCTCAGTTGAAACTACCAAAGGCCAAGCTTACATGTGACTTCTCTAGCATGATGGTGTCAAGAAATAAGGCATAGCACATGGAATTAATTTAAGTGGCAAGCAATTGTGATGTCAGCCAAAATTCAAGGGGAAAGGAAGTAGACAGTGCATGTGAGTAGAAGAAATACCAAAGTTATTGCCGCCATCTCTGATCTTTCATTGTTGAACACTAAGCAGATTTGGAATGTTGTTTGAGAAGCTGATGGTGATGTTCTGTTGTTGAATACCTGGTTTTCAGAGTTGGATAGAATTATGCAGGATTATGTTCTGATTTTGGAGAGATACTCACTGGAGTGTTGGGAGTATTTTAGGGATAATGAGATGTTGTATCTGCAGCATGCTCTTAAAAGGTTCTGAGGTAACTAATAGAGTATCTAAAAGATAACCTTTGGGGCCAGCGCTGTGGCATAGTTTGTCAAAGCTCTGGCCTGAGGTGCTGGCATCCCATATGGGGGCCAGTTCTAGTCCTGGCTGCTCCACTTCAAATCGTGCTCTCTGCTATGGCCTGGGAAAGCAGTAGAAGGTGGCCCAAGTGCTTGGGCCCCTGCACCCCTGTGGGAGAGCTGGAAAAAATCCTGGCTCCTGGCTTTGGATCAGCGCAGCTACGGCCATTGCAGCCATCTGGGGAGTGAACCAGAGGAAGGAAGACCTCCCTCTCTGTCTCTACCTCTTTCAAATAAATAAAATAAATTAAAAAAAAAAACTATAAGAGTGAAAATGGTCAGCGCCGTGGCTCACTAGGCTAATCCTCCGCCTGCAGCACTGGCACACCGGGTTCTAGTCCTAGTGGGGGCACTGGATTCTGTCCTGGTTACTCCTCTTCCAGTACAGCTCTCTGCTGTGGCCCGGGAAGGCAGTGGAGGATGGCCCAAGTTCTTGGGCCCTGCACCCGCATGGGAGACCAGGAGGAAGCACCTGGCTCCTGGCTTCGGATCGGTGCTGTGCTCTGGCCATAGCAGCCGTTTGGGGGGTGAACCAACAGAAGGAAGACCTTTTTCTCTGTCTCTCTCTGACTAACTCTGCCTGTCAAAAAAAAGATTGAAAATGATACTTTGAGATGCAATGATTTTGAACAGCCCTTGTCTTGACTGTTGAGGAGCAGTGTTTTTTTCTTCTATTTGTTGAACTCTTTACATGGGGTTAATCTTTTGCGTATAAAATTAACTGAAAAAAGATCTTTGTAAAATAAGAATGAAATTAGGAAAGAGAGGAGGTAGAAGGGCGGGATCATGGGCTGGAAGGAGGGTAGGGGTGGAGAATATCACTATGTTCCCGAATCAGTATATATGAAAAACATGGAATTTGTATACTATCAATAACATTAAAAGAAAAAAAAAAGTTCTGATAGGGCCTACATTGTGGCACACAGGTTAAGTTGCTGCTTATGATGTTGGCATCTCATATTGGAGCACTGATTTGAATCACATCTTCTGATCCAGCTCCCTGGTAATGCACCTGGGAAAGCAGCAGGTTATGACCAAGGTGCAAGGTGCCAGGTACCTGCCATCCAAGTGGGAGACCCAGATAGTGTTATTGGCTCTTGTCTTCAGCCTGTCCCAGCTGTGGTTGTTGTGAGTATTTGTGTGATTGGAAAATTGATCTCTCTATCTCTCTGTCAGTCTGCCTTTCAAATAAACACATCTTTAAAAGAAAGGTCCTAAAAGGCACTAATGTGATTAAGCTCACATAAATACATGTGGAATGAGTGTATGTAATGTATGGAGAGATTTAGGAAAGGATTGAGGGAGAATGATAGAGAGGAACCATGAAAAATGACACAAATATGAAATTCCATTTTATGACATTTCTTCATTCATCAGTGGTTGGATACTTAGATTGTTGCCATTTCTTGGCTATTGTGAATAGTGTTGCAATAAACAGGAGAGTGCAGATGTCCTTTTGTTAGACTGATTTCATTTTTCTTGGATGATTACCAGGAGTGAGATTGCTGGATTACATAGTAGGTAGAGATACATTTTTAAGTTTTTGAGGACTCTGCATACTATTGTCTGTAGTAGCTGTGTTGATTTACATTCCCACCAACAGTGTGCCAGGGTTTCTTTTTCTCTATATCCTTGCCAACACTTGTTATCATTTGTCTTTTTGGTAATAGCCCATCTAACAGATGTGAGGGGATAGCTCACTGTGGTTTTGATTTGCTTGTCCTGGATAATTAGTCATAAAAATGAAATCTTGTCATTTGCAATAATATGGAGCTCATTATTTTAAGTGAAATTAGCCAACCCCACAAGAAAAACAATAGGTTATCTCATACAAGTTGAAAATATAATGGTGGTTACCTAATACTGGGGACAGAAGAGATGAGTGAGATTGGTTAAAGGATACTAGGTTATAACTAAATAGAAGTTAAGTAGTGCTGGGGTTATTTTGCACACTAGAGTTTTGATAGATAAAGTACTGTGCCTTTTTCTATTAAAAATCTAGAAAATAGGATTTTTGGTGTTTTTGCCATAAAGGAAAGTTAGATATTGGAGGAGATATATTTAGCACAGTTAGATGTTATACCATGTAAATGTGGGTGAGAATATCACATGATCCCTCATGAATATGTATACTTCTTATAAATCTTAAAAATCACAATGTAAAATGTTAACCATTGGGATTTGACTAAAGGGGCTATGGGGGTTCTGAATAGTTTCATGTAAGTTTGAAATTATTTCAAAATTATAAAGCCTATATTTAAATTGAAAGAAAATATAAGTCTGAAAATAGGCAGCTGGAGTGGTCATGCAGAGAGGAGGATGGATCAATGATGAATAGGATAGAGTTGCCAAATCGATGTGTCACTGAGAGATGGGCTGCCTGGAACACTGTCATTGGCCCAGAAGTGGCATTGGCTGCTCATTTACAGAGAGGAGAAAACAAGCAAAGCTTGCCAATAATGCTGCAGCTATAACCGTCTGCTTTGTCCTTTAATGATCACCCTGGAAAACAAATGATCAGCCAAGTTTAATTTTATAAAGCATTGAGACTATTTAAACAGTAAGATTTACTCCGGAGTATAATGGATTTCTTAGAGCAGAGCAAAATCTGTGGCTTTTCTTTATTTGTTGGAAAAATTCTTCATCTACATAAGCTGATCCAAAGGGATAAATAGACTAAGCATGAGTAATGTGGTTTACTTTGTGCATAATATACACTTTCGCAAGAGAAGAAATTCTTCCATAATCTACGTCATAATGAAATGGATATAAAGTACGTTTTAGGATTAAAACAATTCTATTGTAGCAAATACAGTATAGAACTGTGATGCCCCATATAGGGAAAACTAGAATGCAAAAAGGAACATGGTAAAAAACAGTGAGATTTAGAGCTAGGAACTCTGAGAGTGCTATAAAGAGCTTCAAATATATGAGTAGATAAAACATTTCATGAGTCTTAAGTATGACTTTAAGATATGCTTCCTTAAAGTAAATAACCCAGTGGTTCCCAGTATCTCTGCTAAAGATGTGATGCCGACATCTATCACCATGGGAGTTGCTGATGTTTTGCTGCAATTCTATAAGAGGACTCCTACTGTGTCTAGGAAATGCTGCTCCATGAAAAATGAGAAAACAGAAGTCAAAGAGGCTGCAAGGGAAATATTTGCCAGCTTTATCATTGCTCTTTAATAATTGTAACTGACTAGTTTTCCTAAACTACAGATCTGTAGTTTTACTTCTTGGGCCCACAAAAAATTGAATTTTGGCAGAAATTACTTGGATTAGTTTCCATATTTCAAGGTAACTATGAGAAACCAAAATACACAAATTACTATTTTTTCTGCACATGAATTATTACTGTGAGTCACCACAAGTTTTTTGAAAATTTATTTATTTGAGAGAGAGAGATCTTCCATCCACTGGTTCACTCCCCAGATGTCTGCAACAGCCAGAGCTGGGCCATATGGAAGGGATGAGCTTCTTCATGGTCTTCTGCAAGAGTTACAGGTGCCCAAGCACTTGGGCCATATTCCACTGCTTTGCCAAGCCGTTAGGGAGCTTGATCAGAAGTGGAGCAGCCGGGACTAAAACTGGCACCCATATGTGATGCTGGCATCACAGGTGGTAGCTTTACCTGTTGGGCCACAATGCCAACCCCCATCCCAATTACTTGAACCTGCATTTGACAGCAGTAGGAAATCCGGTTACTGACATAAACACGTTTCTCCATTGTGTGTGTACATGTATACATACATGTGTCATCAGTGTGTGTCAATGTTGAGTACTCAAGTCTACGATGGAGGAAACAGAAGTTGGGTTGTAGAGAGCATGTAGTAAAGATGACGAAATGTGTCTAATTGAACATTGGAATCTTGACTGGAGAATATGGCTTCCTGAATCCATTTTATTTTGCCCACAAATGTGTTAGCGGTAATTATGAAATTCTGATAATGATTATTAAGACCTCCATGCTGGAGTCCAGCCCCAGCTGGTCCAGGGGTTCCCAAAGGTGTGAAAGGTGTCAACGCTCAAAGAAATGAGAGACACACTCACAGCAAGGCTGAAGGCATGGCTCTGGCTCTTGAACACCAGACTTCATTTTTATATCATAAGTCACATAGTGATTCTTTGTTCTTACAATATCAAGTCTGTTGTCCATCTTCTTAGAACCATTGACCTTTTATTTTATGTTGCCTCTAGATTCTATGTCTACATCTAGTTACAATTTCTTTGATATTCAAGAGCATATTCAGAGCATGGGTTACAATCACAGACAGGTGCCAGACAATGGGCTGCCCACTCAAGCCAAGGCCTGGAGTACTGCCAAGCTATGCAGAAATTGGTTACACAAGCTAGAATATTACCTTACTAACCTAATCTTTACGAGAAGCCCCAATGTTCAAAGCAGGCCCTTTTTAAAATGTATCCCCTCTTCTGCAGTTCTTTCTATAAACCTTTAATTTCTTTATTGTACTCATCTAAATGTTTGCTTAGACCTATTCTACAGTTTTGACATCCTAACCATTGCTGTATTTGTAGCACATATTGAATTAAAGCTTTAATAACATTTATCTTTGTTCTAGTGGAAAATATACACCAGGGAGCCTGTTGCCTTTTAATTCTTTTCTACAAACAGCTCAATCTTGCGTAAAGCATTGACCCCTTCTCCTACACTAATATTCTGCTTGATTAAAATCCTACAAAGCAATGGACATTAGGGATTTTAAGCTAAGCACTCTTCCCTAAAACTAGGAATACAGCAGTCATTAGCGGGGCCACCAGGAAGCTCTGGCTTGCTTATGCAGAGTGTAGTTCCCAACAAACCTAAAACACCAAGAGGACCGCAGCTGTCCTTACGCCTTGCTGAGACAGACCTTCTGCTGTGACCTTGTCAGAAATTGCCTTGGCCTCGCCACTTCCATACTTGGGCTTCGTATTTTCATAGGAAGTAGTTGTATCTTAAACACCATACAAAGCAAACTAGAATATTAGATAATCATGTTTGGGAGTTATCCATTGCTCCAAACAATATTACTGCCAAACCTTGCAATATAAAACAACAAACATTTATTATCTCACAGTTTCTGGGGTTGGGATCCAGGCCAAGTTAACTGTGTGCCCAAGACTCAGATCTCTTTTTGACGCTACAATAAAGGTAAGAGCTGTGACTTCAGCCGTCTCCGCAAATAAGGTTCCAAACTCACAGGACTGTTGGCAGGCCTTCAGTGCTTGTCGGTTGTGGGTGGTAGGCTGTTTTTTTTGACAGGCAGAGTTAGACAGTGAGAGAGAGAGAAAAAGGTCTTCCTTCCATTGGTTCACCCCCCAAAATGGCTGCCACGGCCGGGCCTGTGCTGATCCGAAGCCAGAAGCCAGGTGCTTCCTCCTGGTCTCCCAAGCGGCTACAGGGCCCAAGCACTTGGAGCCATCCTCCACTGCTCTCCTAGGCCACAGCAGAGAGCTGGACTGGAAGAGGGGCAACCGGGACAGAATCTGGTGCCCCAACTGGGACTAGAACCCGGGGTGCCGGCGCCGCGGCTCAATAGGCTAATCCTTTGCCTGCGGCCTATTGAGCCATGGCACGTGCAGATAGGCTCTAGTTTCTGCCTTGCAGGCCTAGCCGCACTTTAAACGTGGCAGTTTGTCTTTCCTACAGTGAGATGAGAGAGACTGCAATGGATTTTTGTCATTTAGTCTCAGAAGTGACGTCTCCTCACTCCTGCAGTATTATTGATGAGAAGCAAGTGGCCAGGCCAATGTGCACTGAGAGTGCATTACAGGAGAGTATGCACATGAGGAAGTAGGGTCACTGGAAGCCATCAGAAACCTACCGCGGTAACTCAGGGTTCCTTGGTCGTCACTCTATCCTGAATCTCCGCCTGTCCAGATTTGTAATTGGCTCTAGCTTAAAGCCAAGTCAAACAAACCACTGCTTCTTTCATTTTTGATCTTCTCTTTCCTTTTTTCTCAGCTTTCTCCCAGTCCTCAATTCATGGTTTAACTTAGAGGTCGTCACACTGTAAATTTCAAAGACATATACAAGTAATTTCTAGATCTTCAACTTTTTTTTCTTGCTAAAGTTGTTCTGCTGTAGATATTCCTAGGCTCACACTAGAACGTTCCCCTTAGAAAGATAAGACCAATCCCTTTTTCAATTTCCAATATTGCTATGGCGCATTGTTTCTGTGTGTGAAAACCTCTGGAATATTTATGGGAGGAGTGTCCTTTAGTGACTGATCAAGCCATCCTGAAGCCTGAGTGCTTATCTTGTGCAAGGCTAGGGTATTATTGGCTGCAGAGGTTAAGTTGCCCCTTGGAATGCCCACATCACATATCAAAATACCTGGTTCTAGTCCAGCTCCTCCACTCTGGATTCATGTTCCTGTTACTGTACCTCTTTGGAGACAGCAACTGATTACTAAGTACTTTTGTCTCTGCTACTCTGCCCCCTTAACTTCTGTCTGGTCTAATCCTGGCTGTTGTGGGCATCTGGGGAGTGAGCCAGAGAATGGACCATCTCTCTCTGCGTCTTTACCTTTCATGTAAAATTAAATAAGAAAATAAATTAGGCATGATTTTACAAATCAGGTATTCTTATCTTTAAAAGATACTCTGAATTCAAATATATGGCAGTGTAAGGCATTGCTTAAAATGGTAATTTTCTTTTCAATAATTTTTCTTGTCACTTTCACTTCTATGCCAGTTCCTATCATTTAAAAGAGTATTTTTTTTCCCTGCAAAGAAGACTCCCCTGAGAGCAAAAATTACTAACTGCTAAAAGTGGCATTTACAAGTAGTTAAACATGAGCAATTCTTTTTAACTATTCTAGATTCTCATCTCTGGGATGTGTAATTATCTGGAAATAAAAGCCTCTACAAAATGCTAAAGTGGAATAGATTAGTGATGCTAATTCTTTTTAACTGAAATGTTTTCTGAAGCTACAAAAATCATCAAGATATGTTGGAAAAATTCCAAAGATAAAAGGTACATGTTATTTCAATACTAAATTTTGACTATTTTTAAGATGGCATAACCTGATTTTATCAAATTGTACTACAGAGTCCTTGGTCCAATCACAATCAAACTGTGTTATTTCCTTTTATAAAATGTTTAGTATCTCATTTCCTTTTAACAAAAAATAAAACAGGACTCAATATTCTAGAAGATTATACTTTTTTTCTTTTACTAAAACCATAGAAAGGAATAGTCATGATGTATAATGAGATTGAAATTTACTGATTTTTTTGAGCTATTTATATAGTCATTCTCAAAAGCTGAACTTCATGGCTTTTAGAAGAAAGCACACATCCATTACAAAGTGCAAATATACTACATCATAGGTAAATTTTAAATTTGATTTCTTAATATATTAGGGTATTATAAAAAACTATAAATCCAGTGTATTGACTATTACTTTTTAATTATGAAATATTTAAATAATATCTTTTATATTTTCAACATTACTTTTTAGTAATATAAGGGTATGTGGAAAAATGGAATTAAAATGTTTATTTTGTACAAAAATTTAAAATCTATGAATATGTTGCATCCTCAAAGTTTATAAAAAATATTATGAAAAAACTATGTATAGATTTCAATTTCTTTACACCAAAATAAACAATTTAATTTTCCACAAATTTTTTTCAAATGCTTGCATGTTTTATCTAGTTTCCGCCTCTTATTATCTCAGGATTTCTTTTTCTTTATCAACTGCATTAAATTGGAATTGAATAATGAATTTAGAATACCTTTCAGCCACAAAGTACGATTTTACTTATTCATCAGACAATGAGGCCTGGTTTTATTTTTATGTATTGATTTTTATTTTAAAATAAGCTAAATCTGCAGAGGAAAGGCTTTAATTAAAAAACATTTTAAGTCACCATAAAATAATTTTAGAATATTTTAAAGTTGTAATAATTTAATTTTTCCAAGGGTTGCGGCTGGGAGGGAAGTTATGGGGAGGGGGGAACCATTGTAATCCATAAGCTGTACTTTGGAAATTTATATTAATTAAATGAAAGTTAAAAAAAATTAAAAAAACAACCAAAAACAACAAAAAAAGTAATTTAATTTTTCCAACTGCTTCAGGTGTATTGGTTTAAACAAAATGCCACTAAGTGAAAAATAATAGAACAGTAATAATTAGTGGTCATGTTGTTGGAGCCAGAAGCAGAGAAGTGAATGACACTAAACACAGGGTCATAATCCTTTAGCAGGTAGGGTTGTTTCCAATTCTTCAACTTTAACAAAATTAAAAGTGAATTTCAGGGAAGATTACGGACATGTAAAGAACAGATTTTTGACACATGCCCTAAAATGTGTTAAAAGATTGAAAGTCATTTTTATAATGCAGTGACTCATTTTTTTTACGTGAAGAAGAGTTCTCGTTCCTTACATATATCAAAATAAAACTAGAATTAATTTTGATATTGCTATCATTTTATTAAACTTTTCTTTCAGAGATAAAACTAACTTGCACCACACTAAGTGACTAAAGTCCAGTGCAATTTTGAGTTTAGCAATATTTAAAAATATTTATATTGTGATCCATTGTGGAATAATAATTATAACAATAATGGTGATTTAATACAAAAATACCATTTAGAAAAACTTTTAAGGAAAGTAGAATAAGGTTGGTTCAAGGAGGGAAAAAGATGAAAATATTAACATAAAATTTTAATTTAAATCTATATTGAAGGGTATCAAATTATTTGCATTTATTTGATTCATGTATATATTGAGTATATTTGGATAATAATGCTAAACTTTTATTTCCACTAGAGTATAAATTGCATCACTTGCAACTATGCCTGTGTTTATTCCACTATACCTTCTGTTAGTCTAAATGTTAAGAACAGCATTAGGGAGAAGGAAAGGATTAACTCACATGGGGTGCTCTTGTTATGAACTTCTCAAATCTTAATTCATTTCAAAAGGCAACCGTGGTGTAAATTTATCCAGCTGTGCTAGTTCCCTTAGTATAAGTTAATAAGTCATTCTGTGAAAACATTGTATGTGATATATAGGGTAATTCAAAAACTTTGCAGAAACTGCTTATTCAATCATATGTTTCTTTTGGTGTTAAAATTGAAATTTACCCATATTTTTTCATAATGCATATAATACACTTTGAAGACTCAGTCATTCATGTGAATTTCATGGTTTATTTTGCATCAAAATAGTTTAAAATTTCGTTTACATCTTTTTGTCTTGTGTGTTCCTTAATATCTTCTTGTAGCTATACTGATTCTGATTGCTTTCACTTAACTTTTTATACTTGAAATAAGTCTTACTTATGGACCGCCATTTCAGTATTATTGTTTGTGTATATATTTATTTATCTTTGCCAGTAATTTTTATACTTTTATAAAAAGATTTATTTTTTTTTTTAATTAAGTGTTAGAGATCTTCTATCTGCTGGTTCACTCCCCGGATGGCTGCAACAGTCAGGGATGGTCCAGGTTTGAAGCCAGGATCCAGGAGTTTCATCCGGGTCTTCCATGTGGGTACAAGGGACCAGGCACTTGGGCCATCTTCCTGTGCTTTCCTGGGCCATTAGCAGGGAGCTGGACTGGAAGAGGAGCAGCCGGGTCTGGAACTGGTGCTCATATGAGATGCTGGCATTGCATGCAGCTGCTTTACACACTATGTTAAAACACTAGCCCTGATGTTGATGCACTTCTGTGTTTCTGTATTAGCAGTTAGAATCCTTTAGTCTTCTCCTGAAGAACTCTATTAGGCTTTTCATGGAAGGCAGAGCTCTGGTGATAACCCCGCCCAGCTGGTGCTTGACTGGGAAAACCTTTGCTCTCTGTTTCCGAAGGACCCCTTTGCTGGGAACAGTGTTCTTGGCTGGGAGTTTCCTTTCGCACTTTTCATACACCATCCCATTGCTGCTGCTTTTGCAAGATTTCCACTGAGAAAAGTCAGGCAAATTAACCTTTGTATTTCACTTGGCGCTTTTCATTAGCTGCTTTTAAAATTCTGAATCTTTGACTTTGGACATTTGAATCCTGGCATGCCCCGGTGAGGACCTCTGTGGTGTGAGCCGGTTTGGGGATGGTTGCGCTTCATGGATGTGGATTTTGTTCTCTCGCCCCTTACTTGGGATGTTTTCAGCAGTTATTTCATTAAATAGACTTTCTGTCCCTTCACCGACTCTTCTCTCAGGAAACTGCCGCTAAGTGGATGTTTGTTCGCTTCATGATGTCCTTTAAGTCCCATAGCCTGACTTCACTCTTGTTTCTGTACCTCTTTAGACAAGATAATTTCAAAAGGCATACCATTGAATTCACAGATACTTTCTGCTGCTTTTTTTTAGATAGCTCTTAAAGCTATGTATCACATTTTTAAAAATTTCATTTATTCCAGAGACAGTTTCAGACAAAGAAAGGGAGAGGCAGAGAGAAGTCTTCCATCTGCTGGTTCACTCCCCAGTGGCCACAACAGCTGGAGCCTGTACTCCATGGAGGGCTCCCATGAGGCTAATAGGTGTCCAAGCACTTGGGCCATCTTTAGCTGCTTTCCCAGGACTTGAGCAGAGAGCTGGATTGGAATGGGAGCATCCAGGACATGAACTGGCACCCATATGAGATGCTGGCACCACAGAGGGAGGCTTTGCCCTCTATATCACAATGCCAGCTCCCTGTTTTTCACATTTTTAATTCATTGAGTGCATTGTCTCCAAGACTTCTTTTTTAAAATGAGTTCTATTTTTAAAGATTTTTCTCCTTCAAATAACAGTTTTCCTGATATTAAAAAGTTTATCTATATTCTTTTGTGTCTTGCTTAACTTCCTTAATTGATTATTTTTAAATTTTATTAATAAATAGATTTCCCTTTGAGGGGCCATTTACTGAAGAATTATTGTGTTCTGGCATTTCCCTGCTTTTTCATATTTCTTGTGTCACTGAGTTGTCTATCTGCTGGTGGAATACTCAGCTCTTCGATATGTTACATAGCGGCTCTTGTAGGGAAAGACTTCCATCTGTGGATGTGTCTTAAGGTGCTGGTATGGAAGACTGTGGTGGTTCTGGTTATAATTGTCTGTATCTGTATATAAGTGTATGCCACAACCTGCATGTGGCAATGGGTAAGCAGGAGAAGTAAAGGGACAGTAGCAACAATAAAAATTCAGATACAGAAGGAGGCAAAGATTACTGGTGCCCAGGATAGGGCACTTTCTAGCAGTAGTCCTTATCCGAGACAGCACAGTGCAGTTAGCGGTATGGACCAACAGGGTTGCACACAGATTGCTTATTTCTCTAGTGGACCCCAAGTATGTGTGTTAGCTGGGCTGAGCTTCTTTGCAGGCTGCAGGGTGCCCTCTGTGGTGAGGACTGTTGGCGACTGCAGTGGTAACAGAGGCTGCTTAGTGCTCTTGCTTACCTTAACTCCCAGGGCAAGTATATTTCCTTAGACATTACTGATTGACCATACTTAATCTGAGCAATCTGCATTGCTCTGAGTTGTAACTTTTTGGCTATGTTGTTATTGAAAAGCATTCTGATTTCAGATTGATACTGAATTCTGTATTTGTTGTTCCTCTGCCTCCATACTCTCCCTGCCTGATTGATAATGATGATATTTTCTTCTTAAATGTCAGTATAAAACATGTAAATCTTTCTGGGCCTGAGATCTATTTGTTCAATGTTTTTTAAAGATTTATTTATTTTATAGGCAGAGTTACAGAGAGGCAGAGGCAGAGAGAGAGAGAGAGAGAGAGAGTTCTTCTATCCGCTGGTTCAATCCCCAAATGGCCACGGTGATCCGAAGCCAGGAGCTAGGAGCTTCCTCCAGGTCTCCCACATAGGTGCAGGGGCCCAAGGACTTGGGCCATCTTCTACTGCCTTCCCAGGCCATAGCAGACAGCTTGATCAGAAGTGGAGCAGCCAGGCTGGCGCCATGGCTCACTAGGCTAATCCTCTGCCTGCGGCGCCAGGACCCCAGGTTCTAGTCCCAACTGGGAGTCCGGATTCTGTCCTGGTTGCCCCTCTTCCAGGCCAGCTCTCTGCTGTGGCCCGGGAGTGCAGTGGAGGATGGCCCAAGTGCTTGGGCCCTGCACCTGCATGGGAGACCAGGAGAAGCACCTGGCTCCTGGTTTCGGATCGGCGCAGTGTGCTGGCCATAGCAGCCATTTGGTGGGTGAACCAACGGAAGAGGAAGATCTTTGTCTCCGTCTCTCTCTCCCTGTCTAACTCTGACTGTAAAAAAAAAAAAAAAAGTGGAGCAGGCAGAATCTAACTGGTGCCCACATGGGTTGCCAGCACTGCAGGCCGTGGTTTTACCTGCTATGCCATAGCACCAGCCCTGTTCAATGTTTTAAGTTGTTTAAACTAAGAACAAGTAAGGAGTTTGATTAATTCATATTATGTATTTATCTTTCACTCCTATATTTAGTGTCTTTTTTAAAAAAAGAGTTTGAGAGGTAGAGTTACAGTGAGAGGGAAAGATAGAAAGGTCTTCCATCCACTGGTTCACTCCCCAAATGACCGGAATGGCTGGAGCTGAGCTAAAAAAAAAAAAAAAAAGATTTATTTATTTATTTGATAGGCAGGGTTACAGAGAGGCGGAGGCAGAGAGAGTTCTTCCATCCACTGCTTCAATCCCCAAATGGCTGCACCGATCCAAAGCTAGGATCCAGGAGCTTCTTCTGGGTCTCCCACGTGGGTGCAGGGGCCCAAGGGCTTGGGCCATCTTCTACTGCTTTCCCAGGCTATAGCAGAGAGCTGCATCAGAAGAGGAGCAGCTGGAACTCAAACCAGTGTCCATATAGCATCCCAAGCCACAGGTGGAGGATTAACTGACTACACCACAGCGCTGGCCCCTATTTTACATCTTCTGAAGACTTCATCTCAAATACACTTCATCTCAAATATCTTTATTTTTATAAGATTTTCCATCAGTTTCCAAGATGGTGGAACAGCACCAGGATGGTCTGAATCATGTAGGGCAAATTAATGTTTAAAAAGGGTTGAAGCTACAAGCCTGAGATAAAGCCGTGGGGAATTCACAGTGGACAACCCAGAGAGAGCGGTAGAGATGGCCCAGCTCGGCACCACAAGAGCAAACAAGAAAAAAAAAAAAAAGGCGGGGGTGACGGTGGAGGCTCTGACCCAGAGCAGAGAAGGCTGGGCCCAGTGAGCCAGCTGAGAGGAAGAGGGAGAATCCCTGGGTTCACGGAGCTGCAGATAGCAGGAGACAGTGCTTGGCCAACTGCTTCTGAAGTTACACATGGGGAAAGAATAAATGAGCAGATAGGGAGCTGGTGCACTCCCTCCCCAACCCCCAACCCTGGGTGGAGACCAGCAGCCTCCTGAACAAGCCATTCTGCTCTTTTTTTCCCCCTCTAATGTGGACCAAGCAAGTGGTGGCTGTCCCTGCCTCTCATGGGCAGACCTAGCCATAGCGGGGGTCACTTTACCCTTCACCCAAACAGAAGGAACACAATAATTCAGAATACCTTTGCCTACCATGCAATACGTACAGGAAGGGGAAGCCACACCTATTGAAAGCTCGTGCCCACCCACCACCACTGAGAAGCAAGCGGAGTGGACGGGGGCTCAGGGCAGACACTCAGGACCCACAGACCTACAGCAGCTCGCAACAAGGAAACTGTGCTCACAGGAAGTTGCCACAGATCAAAGGGACAGTTCATTAAGCAGTCCCAACTAGTGCTGAAAACACCAGGGACAACACCAGGACATCTGGCAGCTGTGAGGAGAAGGGCTGGTCACACCAGCAGAGGTGAAAGTCCTACCCTACAGACATCCAGAGGAGAGCTACAAAGCCCCATAGGGGCCTTACCTTGGATCCCTCCTCCATCCTGTAATACTGAACACAGCAACCAGGCCACACCACCACATGACTCCTGGTACTCACTGAAGGTATAGACGTCATACTAAGCCACACAAATGCTGAAAAATGGGAAAAAACTTGAAGAAAGGAGATACTATGAGCCCCCCAAAGGAATTCTACAGCACTTCAGTAGCAGAAAGTGAAGATGGAGAGATTGAATATATGCCAGAAATGGAATTCAGAGAATTGTCAGACTACTTAGAAGTAACCAAAAGCAAATCTACTACTAAATGAAAATTTTCCCATAAAACTGAAGTATTAAAGAGAAATCAGAATAAAATACTAGAAATGAAGAACTCTATAGATCAAACAGAAAATGCAGGGGAAAGTCTTAGCAACAGAGTAGGTGAGATAGAAGAAAGAGTATCAGAACTAGAAGACAAATTTCTAGCAAACTTTTTTTTTTAACTTTTATTTAATGAATATAAATTTCCAAAGTACGACTTATGGATTACAATGGCTTCCCCCCATACCGTCCCTCCCACCCACAACCCTTTCCCACTCCCTCTCCCCTTCCATTCACATCAAGATTCATTTTTGATTATCTTAATATACAGAAGATCAGCTTAGTATACATTAAGTAAGGATTTCAACAGTTTGCTCCCACACAGAAACATAAAGTGAAAAATAATAGATGATTTTTTTAAATGATGATGAAATCAGAGCAGACCTATTGTCATGTTTAGTCCCAGTGAGAATCAGGTTGGGAATTGATAATTTCTTTTCTTTTCTTTTTTTTTTTTTTACAGAGGATCAGTTTAGTATGCATTAAGTAAAGATTTCAACAGTCTGCACCCCCATAGAAACACAAAGTGAAATATATTGTTTGAGTACTCGTTATAGCATTAAATCTCAATGTACAGCACATTAAGGACAGAGATCCTACATGAGGAGTAAGTGCACAGTGACTCCTGTTGTTGACTTTACCAATTGACACTCCTGTCTATGGCATCAGTAATCTCCCTATGCTCCAGTCATGAGTTTCCAAGGCTATGGAAGCCCTCTGAGTTCTCCGACTCTTATCTTGTTTAGACAAGGTCATAGTCAAAGTGGAGGTTCTCTCCTCCCTTCAGAGAAAGGTACCTCCTTCTTTGAAGACCTGTTCTTTCCACTGGGATCTCACTCACAGAGATCTTTTGCCAGAGTGTCTTGGCTTTCCATGCCTGAAATACTCTCATGGGCTTTTCAGCCAGATCTGAGTGCCTTTAGGGCTGATTCTGAGGCCAGAGTGCTATTTAGGACATCTGCCATTCTATGAGTCTGCTGAGTATCTCACTTCCCATGTTGGATCACTCTCCCCTTTATTTATTCTATCGGTTAGTGTTAGCAGGTACTAGACTTGTTTATGTAAACCAACTAAACACTGTTGGAGATCTACAAGATATTATCAAATGACCCAACCTACAGGTGCTAGGAATTCCTGAAGGTATGGAAAGAGAGAAAGGATTAGAAGACCTTCTTAATGAAATAATAATAGAAAATTTCTCCAATATAGAGAAAGAAAGGGACATCACAGTACAAGAAACACACAGAACTCCCAATGGACATGACCAAAAAAGATCTTCAACATGACACATTGTTGTAAAATTCTCCATGGTAAAACACAAAGACAAGATTTATTCTACTTGAACTTCTTGCATAGTAGACTAATACTTTCCATCACATTTGTCAATTTGTGTACTTTTCTATCATAATTTCTTCAAATATTTTCTCTTCATCATCTTCTGCTTCTGAAACTCTTAGTACATGAGTGTTGGTATACTAGATGGTACCCTACATTTCTCTGAAATTCTGTACTTTGTTCATTTTATTCTGTTTCTCAGATTGATTGATTTCTGTTGATTTCAGGTTTACAGACTGTTTTTCTGTTAACTCAATAGTTTGTTGAGTCCTTCAAGTGAATTTTCATTTTAAGTTGTATTTTAACTAGAGAATTTGTACTTGAATTATTAAATATTTGTCACTATTTGTTAACATTGTTAATTCTTATTGAAATGTTATCATGCTTCAATTCTTTAGATATGATTTTATCCCTATAAATACTTATGATAGCTGACAAGTCTTTGTCTACTAATTTTACATGAGTACCCTTTGAGACATTGTCCAACTGCTCACCACAACTCTTGCATGTAGTATACTTTTCTATTTGTTTTCACATAATTTTTAAATCGAAACTGAACATTTTAATGAAATCATGCCTTATTTTATTTTATTTTATTTTATTTTATTTATTTATTTATTTTGACAGGCAGAGTGGACTATGAGAGACAGAGAGAAATGTCTTCCTTCCATTGGTTCACCCTCCAATGGCCGCTGCAGCCGGCGCACCGCACTGATCCGAAGGCAGGAGCCAGGTGCTTCTCCTGGTCTCCCATGTGGGTGCAGGGCCCAAGGACTTGGGCCATCCTCCACTGCACTCCTGGGCCATAGCAGAGAGCTGGACTGGAAGAGGGGCAACTGGGACAGAATCTGGTGCCCGCTTGATTTTATTTTAAAATAAAATACATATTTCATGTACTTGATAGCTGTAATTCTAGAATGTAGTGATACTTCCATCCTCCTCTTTTCCTCCCTGCTTTGTTTCTTGATAATGTAACAGTTTTGGTGTGGGGTTTCTCTACTTGCTAGCATGTGTTGTTTACTCTTGTTGCTACTTACTATTTAGCAGTCCTGCTGAATCAATCTTGTGGCTTCTGTATCCCTCGCAGTTCTTGGGCATTTAGGTTTCTATTAGTTTTTTATTTTTATTTTTATTTTGGCTCACTCTTTTAATAGTAAGCTTGTTTGCTAGTTGTCACAGTTGGGCCAGTATATTTAGTGGTCTTCCAATGATCAGTATGATTGCTTTATATGCCTTGTCTGTATGTTTTGCACTTTTTACTGAGAGGGTTGGTCTGGGAGCATTTACTTGAAACCACACACATTTTGCAACATAACCTTAGCTTTGTGCTCAGGTTCTGGAGGCTTCAAGATTAACCATAGGTGAAGAACTGACGACTTTTCCTTCCTCTTTTTTTTTTTTTTTTTTGAGTGAGGGTATGTATATATTCTTAGAACATTCCAAATATGTCTTGGATATTTTCAAAGTTCCCCAGCCATGTAGCTGTCAAGGTTTTCCTTTGAAATTCCCAGCTAGGCTTCTGTTTTCAGCAACTGAGATCATATCCATTGGCAGCTAAGTTGTCAGTAGTTCATTATTGTTTTTGTAAGTTACTGGGGGTGGGCTTATGAGTTCTCCAAGAAATGACTGGGTTACTGAATGGTTTGAATTAATGGACAATTATGTCCTTATAATTATCTATGCTACTAATGATGCCTATGAGAATTGTAATTAATGGTTTACATGTTCTTTGAGTTCATGAGACCTAACTAAATGGTTGAAGCATCCAGATGCTTATCTTGGTAGACACTGTTCTAGTGACATGGTACTTGAGTAGAGCACAAAATTTATTCAGGAAATACTTAGAGTGTCTCTCTCTCTCTCTCTCTCTCTCTCTCTCTGAGTGTATGTGTCTCTTTGTCTCATACATTCAACACAGTGCTTACCCAAGGGTACAGACATTCTATACAATGATGGAAAATGAAATTGAAAGTTTATTTTAGTGCCAAAGTTCTGCAGTGAGTGCATATAAAAGGTCTTAAAAACTTCATGAAAATGTATATTATGAAAAAATAATGCTCGGATTTCAAAAGTGCATCCACCAAACTGAACTTTTTTCATTGTATTTCCACAGCTTTTTGAAGTACCCTCATCTATATAAATTTTCTAAAACATGTTTTATTAAAAACCTACATTCTTTTTAAAATATTAAACTACTCCAAATTAGTCTTTACAGTCCAGAACCTGATAATACTGCAATGTAGGCAGGGGAATGGGTAAAGTTGGTGGGAAATGTCAGATTTAACTTATGTTTATTACCTTTAGGCAATCTAACTCCAGATATAGTAATTTCATTATTTGCTGTGCTAAAACAAAAGTCTCTGGGTTTCTACAGACTGTTTCTGGAAAAATAAGATCTGAGAGTCTAGAAGCCACATCCATCTTGTTCACCAGTGCCTCCACACTGTTTAACATAGACTGAGTGCTCTGTGTGTATTATGCTCAAAAGATACTTCTGCCTTAGTCACCAGCCTTAACAGCAGATTCATTTTTATCATGAGTTTATGAAACACTCAGAGTACATGGGTGTATTGTGGAAGACTACTGAAGGATGCTTCCTTAGAATATTTGTCACAACTAGTTGTGACTGTTATCTACTGAACAATTTGCCATGATCATTAATCCCTTTTTAAGGTAAAGATCGCCTTGGGAATTTAACAATACGTATATGGACAACCCTTTACCAGAGGTAGGAGGAGGACTGTATTTCAGTATCAATCCATTTACATATTATTTTTCATGCAATTTTGTGCAAATGAAGGATGCAGGGCTCAGTAACCCACTAAGATTGTGTCTAATCTGTTAAAGCTAGTTTTACTGTAATAACTTACGTTAAAATCATTAAAGCATACCTTCCCTTTTATTCATTTTAGGTTCAATGCTTGTGAATTAGTTACAGTTTCATCTCTGTGCCTTTTCACTGTGGGGTATGGTATGATCTAGGAGTGTCTTTGTAGACCACACTGTTCATGGGACAAAGGGAAAATAGTATCTTCCTGTACGTGGCATTTTTCATATCCATTCACTTGGCATTGGCCAAAGCAAATCACATGTTGTAACTGGGGTGGGAAAAACAATTCTCCCACAGCAAGTGGTACCACCAGGTATACAGCCAATCCTGACTTGGCAGTCCTCCCCAAGGGAAGGACAAGAGAAATAGAGATGACTACAAAGCTGGTCTGTGATCCTTGAGTAAGAACTTCTACTATTTTACCCTTTCTTTTACCTATGTGTATTAGAGTTCTCCAGAGAGACAGAATAGTATATATGTGTACATATATACAGACTTTTAAGGAGAGGGCTCATGTGATTATGGAGATGAACATGTCCAAAACTTTTATGTTAAATCCAAGGATCATTATGCTGGAAGCCTGAGAAAGAGGTGATGTTGCACTTGAAGTTGGAAAGTCATCATCAACTAGCTGAATCCACTCTTGGATTCTTTTTCTTCTATTCAAGTCTCCAGCCATTTGAACAAGACTCACCCACATTATGCAGATAAGACTTGTGTACACAATGTCCACCAACTTAATATGACCCATAAATACAGAAACATCCAAAAAAATGTCTGACAACCTGCCTGGGAAACATGACACAGTCACATTAACACATATAATTAACTATTATAGAATGTGTATAGCTTTCATAGCTGATTTGTTTCTATATCCTATCATGTTCATAGGTAAGGTATCAAAGAATTTGTTAAATTTATTCCAATTACGGCATTACGCTTGTCCTGATAGAGCCTAAAGATAGATGAAATTGTCCTTTCTGTTTCATGTACTGGAGGTGGGATTATCCTTTTTCTGACTGTGTTCCTAGTACCTAGAACAGTTTTTTATGATGTTTAATAAGCCCATATGCTTTTTTTATTAGAAAAAATGTTAATTATATTAGCTACAATGTCCCAAAGAATAGAAATGTCTATGAAAGAGGTTGTGTTATGTTGTGTCAAAATTAATGGTCAACCCCATTCTAAGGAAAGTCAGTAGAAGAATATAGGTAGACAGAGTTCCAGATATCAGTAATATTTGAGACACACTGATTTTCATTTAAATAGAAGGTGAGTTGAGTGAATACAAGAAAGGGAGTATTCAGTGGAAGGCATAGCAAACACTGGTACATGAGATGAGTGCTTGACACAGCAGTTAACATGCTGCTTGGGATGCCTGTACCCCAAATCAGAGCATTTTGTTCTTATCCAGGATCCTCAATTTCTTGCTTTTCTTTTTTAAAAGAATTACTTGTGTAGTTGAAGTCAGAAGCAGAAAGAAAAAGAGAGATAGGTCTTCTATCTGTTGGTTCACTCCCTGGATGCCCACAACTAACAGGGCTTGGCCAGGTCAAAGCCAGGAGCCAATAGCTACTTCTGGGTCTCCCAGGTTGTGGCAGGGGCCAAGCACTTGGGCCATCGTAAGATTCTTTCTCCAGGTCTTAAGATGATAGCTAGATCAGATGTGGAATATCTAGGACTAGAACAAGCACCTGTATGGGATGCCAGTGTTGTAGGTGACAGCTTTTATCTGCTACACCACAATGCTGGCCCCTCGGATCCTCAACTTCTGATCCAGCATCCTGATAATGTGCACCTTGTGTGGCAGCACATGATGGCTCAAGTACCTGGGTCCCAGCATATGTTCCTCTATTGGAGACCTTGTTTAACTTCCTGGCTTCTGGCTTTGTCCTGGCTCCATCCTGGCTGTTGTGGGCATTTGGAAAGTGAAATAGAAGATGGAAAAATCTCTTTGTCTCAGAAATAAAATGAAAATGAATAAAAACAGTAACAAATTTTAAATGGGGAAAACATACTTGATTGGCTTCAAACAAATGTAAAAAAAAATGACCTGATGTCAGAGTAATGTGAGAAAAAATTGGGAAATAAGATTAGATAGTTATAGTTTGTGGCCTTTCCTATCAAGAAAGTGATAGTAATGATTGAGATTATGATTTAGAAAGGTTTCTCTGTTCAAATGAATGAATAGTACCTGGTATTTTGAAATAAGATGGTCTAGTGGTAGGAAGCTGCTACACATGAGGTCTGACCTATGTGCTGGTAGCAGAATAGCATAGGTGCTACCAATAGGAAACACTGAAGTAAAAGTTGCCAGTTTCCGACACTCTGAGAAGCCAGGAGCCATGCCTAGTCTTCATTAACATTCTAAACCTCATATTGGCCATAATAGGTAGAAACAATATATTTGATTATTGAAAGGGATTACAGCCTTGGTCTAATTGGGGACACTGTTGGGGAGCCAGAAAGATGGCCACAGGAGAAAGTAGTTAAATAAACGAAATGAAATTTCTAAGTAGAAGAATAAAAAATGGTTTCCACAGGACATCGCCACTAGCCTTTAAAAATACTAATACTTCTTTGGATGAAAAGTAACGGAGGGTAATGTGTTTTTTTGTTTGTTTGTTTTGTTTTTGTTTTTGTTTTGTTTTGTTTTGTTTTTTTTTAGTATAAGTACAGTCCATGGGAATAATCCAAAATAAAATGTGGATTGTCCATAGCCAGAAGTTCTACTACTTGCTGTTTACCCAAAAAAATTTACCATGTGCTTTGCAAAGCAGATATGGGAACATTCATTATGGCATTATTGATGTAACAATCATTTTGAACAGACAAGGTGTCAAGAAGAGAGTAGATAAACTTTGAGGTATTCACTATATAGCTGAGTTAAGAGTTAAAAAGAATGGAGTAGGCCGGTGCCGCGGCTTAATAGGCTAATCCTCTGCCTGCGGCGCTGGCACACCGGGTTCTAGTCCCGGTCGGGGCGCCGGATTCTGTCCTGGTTGCTCCTCTTCCTGTCCAGCTCTCTGCTCTGGCCTGGGAGTGCAGTGGAGGATGGCCCAAGTGCTTGGGCCCTGCACCTACATGGGAGACCAGGAGAAGCACCTGGCTCCTGGCTTTGGATCAGCGCGATGCGCTGGCCACAGCACGCTGGCCACAGCGGCCATTGGGGGGGTGAATCAACAGTAAAGGAAGACCTTCCTCTCTGTCTCTCTCTCTCACTGTCCACTCTGCCTGTCAAAAAATTAAAAAATGGAGTAGCATTATAAATCTCAAGGACATTGTTTTATATTTTTTAAAGATCTATATATAAAATGTTTTCCTTGGAACATATATAAATGCACAGAAAAATATACAATGGAATATATTAAAGTATAAAAATGGTTACATCCGAGGAATGGAATTGATATGAAGGAGACTTTTAGCTTTTTCTCCAACAAATCAATTGTTATGAGAAACTTACATATTAATTGGATTATATAACAAAATAATGCAGAGAATGAAATCTGATTATTAAGAAATAAGGAATATGAAGTTAATCTTTTATGCATCTTGGAGAAGAGGAAAATAAATTATGAATTTAAAGCTCTCAGTCCATTAATTACAGTCTGTATTCTCAGTTTGCATTGAGTTGTTAAAGTACTATATGAAAGGATAATCATGGAATCAAAATTAAAGAAATAAAAGCAAATTACAAACAGTGGAAAGAGTTGGTTAGAAAGAAATGGTAAATTATTGGCAGATGTAAATTTCTGAGCTCTAATTGGGCAGAGTAATTGGCCAGATCAATTACTTGTCATGGTGGTTTGGAAAGGAGAATATTTTTGAGTATTCATGCTCAGTCTAAAAACTACAGATGCCCCTTTTTGGGAAAACTTAACTGAAAAATCACACAGAAAAAGGTTTAATTATGAAAGGAAAAACAAACATTTGTTCCATTGTCTGCCAAGTTTTGACCTAGAAAGAATTTCTATGATTGATGAAGTGATTTCAACTCATTCTTGTCAACATATTAAATTCAATGTTTTAAGTATATAAAGTGTTATTTCCAAATACAATCTATGGCAGCAATAGTATGATCTTTTGAGGATCTTAAAATGCCCATGGAAAATACATATTATGAAAAAACTATGCATAGACTTCAAAATTTTCTGTACCAACATGACCTTCCATTTTAATTTCGTTTTATCATAAAGATTTTGAAGTATCCCTCTCTAGGCAAGAAAATAAAAAGGGAAGAATGTATTTTCCTGTGAAAGAGTTAACCATTTCCTATATAGGTTATAAAAATAACTCAAAATTGAGAACCACAGGACTTTGTCTCCCTCACTTTGATTTCTCTCTTTAAGGATATTATTACACAGTTGTGAGACAACCGGAAGACTGTAGAGAAGACAGAGAATAATAGACCTCAAAATTTTAAAGCTGATCTCACACACCTCACTACTCCATCACTTTGCCTCTCTGCTCAGCCTTTCGGCATCCTGGGAATGCCGAGTCATCAGTACTCTATGCTTGAAGAGCTCTATTCTTAGAGAATTTACTCTCAGCAGTGATGATTCCATCTTTAAATTTTATCCTTGAGTAGAAGATGTGCTCGTGAACATTACATTTAACTTTCTTCCTTTTTTAAGATTTATTTATTTGAAAGGCAGAATTACAGAGAGGCAGAGGCAGAGAGAGAAAAAGAGAGAGAGAGAGAAAGGTCTTCCATCCACTGGTTCACTCCCCTGATGGCCACAACGGCCAGGTCTGGGGCAATCCAAAGCCAGGAGCTTCTTCTGGATATTCCATATGGGTGCAGGGGCCCAAGGACTTGGGCCATCTTCTACTGCTTTCCCAGGCTATAGCAGAGAGATGGATCGGAAGAGGAGCAGCCAGGGCTCCAAAAGGTGCCTATTTGGGATGCTGGCACTGCAGGCAGTGCCTATACCCAGTATACCACAGTGCTGGCCCCTATTTAGCTTTCTTATTCCTCAGATTTTACAGAGGATACTTGCTGGGTATGGACAATATTTTCTTTCTTGAAATATCATTCATAATAATGATATGAACAGCATGTAGCAGTGACATAGAAATATGTTTAAGCCCTTATTGATATTTTGAATGCAAATAATTCTGAAGAACTGATTGTTGCAGACTTGTCCAATGAGGTCTGCACCTTCAGGGAGAGTGGGGAGACAGTGTTCTTACAGAAGAAGCAGCAGGGACAGCCTTTGGTGAACACGTCTCTTCATTCACGAACACGTAAACTTTTAAAGGGCAGGCAGAATGGGCCTAACACAGGATAACACCAACTCTATAGGACAGAACTGACACTAGTGTCAATATGCCTCTCCAATCGGCTTGAAGGTCATGTAGTTAGGGTAGCTTTCCAAGTGGGCCTGGGCAAAACCCGGGAGCAGTAAACATGATTGGCAGAGGCAGGGGTTGGGGGGGGGGGAAATGTGCCTGGGGCTCCCACTGCCAGCCTTCATGGGGTAGACAGGCAGTCTCATGGTATCACTCACAGGTTATGTTTCATCGAATGTGCAGTAATGGAAACTATAAGCAGATAGGATCTATGATAAAAGAATGCAAGAAGAATAAATATGACCTTTCAGTAGGAGACAAACCTGATTTTTGTGAAGGGAATTCATGCTTGATTATTATAGATCTTTGAGTTAGTAAGGACCAGAGAATTATGCAGGCATCATTCAGATTTGGGCAAATTTCCTATACAATGAATATTTTCTAGGAATGTGAATTACTATGAAATTGAGGAGACAAGGAGAGTTGCTTAGTTATATATAGGGTATTAGTGTAGTGACAGACACAAAGATGAACAGGCACTTTTCTATAAGGATACAAAATAAATATTAGAGGTTTCCATAGATGTCTGTAGGTCCAGATTTATTTAACCTAATCTTGGAAAAGGGTAATGCCACAAAAATGCCAGATTTCTGTATGCTCTGGAGCTATTCTGCATGACAAAATGTCATTTTATTGGGTGTACAGCTGCAGCACATCTCCTGGGGCAGGGTGTGTATAGTGAAGTCGCATATGCCTTTACATGTGTGCAAGATTAAGGAAAAATAATTTAAACTCTGTATATGTTTACAGGACTTCAGGCCACAAGCAGGCTTTATGACTTAGGAGTGGGATTTGTACTAACTGTGCAGAAACAAAATCATTGTTCTGTAGTCAGTGAGGTCATCATGGCTGTGCACATCATTAGAAATCAATGGAAACAGTACACAGGAGGTATCTACAGTCATCTATCATTAAGTCTTATTCTGGAATATTAGTGATCTTTTCATTTTCTGTAGCAAAAGGAAACAATCTCAGAGTTTGACTAATAATTTATATATTTAAGAAAAATAGATAAGGAAACAAATGATAAATTCATATAAATAACAAACATTAAATATGTATAATCTCTAAAACCTTGATTATAAATTTATATACTGAAAATTTGAACATTCCCAGAGGTTTTTAAAAAGTTTGGAAAGAGCCGGCGCCGCGGCTCACTAGGCTAATCCTCCGCCTAGCGGCGCCGGCACACCGGGTTCTAGTCC
This sequence comes from Oryctolagus cuniculus, assembly GCF_964237555.1. Classification (NCBI taxonomy): domain Eukaryota; kingdom Metazoa; phylum Chordata; class Mammalia; order Lagomorpha; family Leporidae; genus Oryctolagus; species Oryctolagus cuniculus. The sequence continues at coordinate 86,284,188 of NC_091442.1, forward strand.
CGGTCGGGGCGCCGGATTCTGTCCCGGTTGCCCCTCTTCCAGGCCAGCCCTCTGCTGTGGCCAGGGAGTGCAGTGGAGGATGGCCCAGGTGCTTGGGCCCTGCACCCCATGGGAGACCAGGAAAAGCACCTGGCTCCTGGCTCCTGCCATCGGATCAGCGCGGTGCGCCGGCCGCAGCGCGCTGGCCGCGGCGGCCATTGGAGGGTGAACCAACGGCAAAAGGAAGACCTTTCTCTCTGTCTCTCTCTCTCTCACTGTCCACTCTGCCTGTCAAAAAAAAAAAAAAGTTTGGAAAGAGGTATAAAGGAAATGTTACTTTGCTATTAATAAGTGAATAGTTGGAAGTCATTATTAGAAATAGCATAGGTTGAAATAGAATATTAAGAAACCATTTTACCTTGAAAGTTTGTTGGTCAGGAATCTTGGCACAAAGGACTGAATGTTTCTGGTTCTTAAAATTGATATGTTGCAGCCCTAAACCCCAGGTGATGGTATCTGAGGATGCAAGGTATCAGGAAGTGATTAGGTAGTGAAGGCAGCCCTCATGAATAGATCTATGTCTTTATAAAATAGGACCCCTCTGCCATGTGAGGATGCAGTGAAAACATGACCACTAATGATAGTAAGTGCTTTCCACACATGGCATTTGCCATATGCCAGTGCCTGGATTGTGGACTTCCCAGCCACCTAAACTTGGAATAACAATTATGTGTTGTTTATAAGCCTCCAATTTATGGTATTTGGCTATAGCAGCTAGAATGGACAAAGAAACTAGGAGTAATTTGAATTTTTCACTCATGTTTTCATTGTTATTACAAAGGAAAACCACACATTTTACTAAAAATTAACTCCAGTGAAGTTGTTGGACACACAGGAAAAATTATGTAAAAAAAACATGGAAATCCGGTCACTTGCAACCAAATGGAGGAATCTGGAAAACATCATGCTGAGTGAATTAAGCCAGTCCCAAAGGGACAAATATCATATGTTCTCCCCGATCAGTAACAACTGAGCACCTGTTGTGAAATGGACACTATGAGAAACAGTGACTTGATCAGCCCTTGTCCTGACTGTTGAGGAACAACTTAATACTTTACCCTTTTAGTATTTTTTTTTTGTTCTACTTAATACCATTAGTTGAACTCTGTAATTAACACACTTATTCTTAGGTGTTTAAATTTTACTGAAAAAGTGATCCCTGTTAAATATAAGAGTGGGAATAAGAGAGGGAGGAGATGTACAGTTCGGCACATGCTCAGTTGGACTTACCCCTAATGGTAGAGTTAGAATGTGCCAGGGAATTCCAATTCAATCCCATCAAGGTGGCATGTACCAATGCCATCTCACTAGTCCAAGTGATCAGTTTCAGTTTATAAGTGATGATAATGATGGGATTAAGTGTCAAAGGGATCACATAAACAAGACTAGTGTCTGCTAATACTAACTGATAGAATTAAAAAGGAGAGAATAATCCAACATGGGAAGTGGGGTACACAGCAGACTCATAGAATGGCAGAGGTCCTCAACAGCACTCTGGCCTCAGAATCAGCCCTTAAGGCATTTGGATCCGGGTCAAAAACCCATGAGAGTATTTCAGGTTCAGGCATGGAAAGCCAAGACACTCTGGCAAAAAAAAAAAACAAAACAAAACAAAACAAAAAAAAAAAAAAAAAAAAAAAAACCAAAAAACAAAAAACAAAACAAAACCTAAATGAAAGATCTCCTCCGGGAGTGAGATCCCAGGGGGAAAGAATGGGCCATCAAAGAAGGAGGTACCTTTCTCTGAAGGGAGGAGAGAACTTCCACTTTGACTATGGCCTTATCTAAATAAGATCAGAGTTGGTAAACTCAAGAGGCTTCCATAGCCTTGGCAGCTCATGACAAGAGCCTAGGGTGATTACTGATGTCATAAGTAAGAGTGTCAATTGTTAAATCAACAACAGGAGTCACTGTGCACTTACTCCCCATGTAGGATCTTTGTCCTTAATGTGAATTAACGATGTAACTAGTACTCAAACAGTACTCTATACTTTGTGTTTCTGTGTGGGTGCAAACTGTTGAAATCTTTTTTATTTATTTATTTATTTTTTTAAATTTTTATTTAATGAATATAAATTTCCAAAGTACAGCTTATGGATTACAATGGCTTCCCCCCCATAACGTCCCTCCCACCCGCAACCCTCTCCTTTCCCACTCCCTCTCCCCTTCCATTCGCATCAAGATTCATTTTTGATTCTCTTTCTATACAGAAGATCAGTTTAGCATACATTAAGTAAAGATTTCAACAGTTTGCTCCCACACAGAAACATAAAGTGAAAAATACTGTTTGAGTACTAGTTATAGCATTAAATCACAATTTACAGCACACTAAGGACAGAGATCCTACATGAGGAATAAGTGCACAGTGACTCCTGTTGTTGACTTAACAAATTGACACTCTTGTTTATGGCATCAGTAATCACACTAGACTCTTGTCATGAGCTGCCAAGGCTATGGAAGCCTCTTGAATTTACCAACTCTGATCATATTTAGACAAGGTCATAGTCAAAGTGGAAGTTCTCTCCTCGCTTCAGAGAAAGGTACCTCGTCCTTTGATGACCTGTTTTTTCCACTGGGATCTCACTCCCGGAGATCTTTCATTTAGGTCCCCCCCCCCCCCCCCCGAGTGTCTTGGCTTTCCATGCCTGAAATACTCTCATGGGCTTTTTTACTTAGTATATACTAAACTGATCTTCTGTATATAAAGATGATTGAAAATATATCTTGATGAAGAATGGGGTGGGAGTGGGAGATGGGATGGTTGTGGGTGGGAGGGAGGTTATGGGGGTAAAAGCTACTATAATCCAAAAGTTGTACTTTGGGAATTTATATTTATTAAATAAATTATAAATAAAAAATTACCATGGAATCAGCTAAGAGAGTATAGATAGAAAGGCTCTGTATTAAAACATTGAGTTGTGCCAGCATTGTAGTAAGTAGCATAAGCCAGTGCCTCACTGGCATTCCATATTGGAGCACCCATGTGTATCCTAGCCACTCCCCTTCTGATCCAACTCCCTGCTAATGTGTCTGAGAAAGCAGAGGAAAATGGCCTAAGTCCTTGGGGTTTTGCCATCCACCTGAGAGTCCAGGAGATTTCCAGCTTCTGGATTCACCCTTACTCATCCCTGGCCATAGTGGCCATGTGAGGAATGAACCAGCAGATGGAAGATTCCTCTCCTCTCTCTATCCCTGTCTTTCTCTCTCTCTCTCTCCCCCATCTCTCCATTTCTCCACCCTTCCATCTACCACTCTGCCTTTCAAATAAATCTTTACTATATATTTCCAGAGTTTTACAATGAATCTTATGTGGAAAATGTTATTAAATTTCCACCTATAACAACAGATAACTTCATTATATACATAATATATTAATATAAATATTATATATGCATTTTAATTATTTAGTTTTATTTGAAAGGCAGAGTGATAGAGTATAAGAAAGAGAGACAGATTGATCTTCCTTTAGCTGCTTTGCTCAACAAATGGCTACAACCCTCAGGGATGAGCCAGGAGCCTGGGATTCCAGTTGCGGCGGCTCCAACATAGATGGCAAGGGTCCATGCACATCGGCCATCAAACCTGTGTTCTCAGGTACATCAGCAAGGAGCTGTATTAGAAGAGCGGTCAGGACTTGAATTGGTGCTCTGATATGGAACAGCATTGTTATTAGTGGTAACTTAATATGCTGTATCACAGCACTGGCCTCCAGATAATTTCAATCTGAATTTGTAGAAATTGCTATGATGTTAACATTTTTGCTGATGATTATTATGAAATATTCCTGTAATGATCCCATTTGCTACTACAGGTAGGTATCACAGCCACAGCATCATAGAAGTTTTATACAAATTGATATTCTAGGTTGAATGCAGTGTTCAGCTAAAATTCTCTTCTCAGAACTTCAGAATGTGAACTAAACTGCAAATAGGTTTGTTGTAGATACCTTTAAGCTAAGATGCAGTTGCACTGGAGAAATGTGGACCCCTTATCTGATATGATTACTGTACTCCCAAGAAGAAGGGAAGTGGGGAATTCAGCCCAGTGATTGAAGCATTTGTGCCCTTCATCAGAATACTTGGCATCCCAAGTGGTTTAACCTGATGCACCACAGTAACCACTCCAGGTATGATTTTTGATGAGTGGATATTTTAGTCTAGGCTTTCATATTGTAGGCAGCAAACACCTGAAGACCCAGAGAGTAGAGGCGAGTCACGTTTTTCATACATAGTAGCGGTGGACAACACTTTACACAAGGAATAGGGAAAGCTAGTATTTGAGTAGAAACCTAATCATTCTTTCAAATGATCTTCAAACATCTATTGAATACCTGCTGTTTGCTAGACATTGATGTGGTCCCAGGGGTTGCATTGTGAACCACACTGACAAAATCTCTTTAGCAACTTAAATCATATTGTTGTTGAAATATTCACATGTGCAAAATAGATATTTTCCAAATGTCTTCTGAAGAGTAGTCTTTAGGGATGGAACTGAAAGAGGTTATCAAAATAACCATTTTATATGTAAATCATAACTTTCAAGGGAAACATTAGGTCAGAGGTTCGAGAAAGAAAATAAATACCATTAAAATTTATTGACTAGCAGAAGGACAAATATATGTGTTAAGCTATATGCATTTTAATAGCTTCTATACTATTAGAAAGATACATAGTGAGTTTCATTGGGGCACAAAGCTACAGTGGTTATTTCTACAGAATGGGCTACAAGTTGAAGAAGTACTTCATAGAGTGAATGATACTTAAACTGAAAATACAAAAAAATAGAAATGAAAGCAGATAAATATGTTGCTGAAGTACAGAAGAGTGAAAGAGCATAGGGCATTCATAATCTGTTATTTTGACAACTATACTAATACCTTCCTTTGTTCTCACAATTTTCCATCCTACAACCAGAGAACATTTTTGTAGATGAAAGTATTATTATATAGATTTTTGTCTTAGCCTCAGGATGAAATCCCTGTTCTTGAGACTACTTAGTCACTCCTCTGAAGTTATACTAAGTATCCAGTTTTAGACATTTATCTTTGTATGTCATAATTCAATAATTACACCCAATCCTTGAGAAAACTGATAATACCATATAGTCCTTGTGAGAAGAAATGCTATTTAATGAAAAATAGCTGTGTAGCCACCTAAGATGAAGTTTCCAAGTAAATTTTTGTTGAAATACCTAAATAATGGAGCAGAAAGATTTACATTTTTGAGATTTTTAGTTATCCAGATAATTACTTCAATTCTCCATTTCATTATGGAAACTTTTATACAAAACATTAGGTTGATTTATTTATTTATTTTAGTTTTCCATTTTTCAACTTGGTTGGTTTCCATTCCCTGGGTTACTCTGGTCATTATCTGTTCTACCATTATTATCATTGGCAATGGTATATTAAATTTTTTTCTTGGCCTGACACTATTCACTTCTATAGACATGTCTTTTAAAATTTTAAGGCAGTTGATATGATTATTGCATACTTCCTTGTGGGTATTGTTAGGAAAACACAATATTTATTTTCTTAAGACTATTTTCTGGTGTGTTTTATGCTTTGCTTTTACAAGGCCATTGACCTTTCTGTGTGTTTTTGCATACATTTTGATATTTTTCTTGCTGTTTATGTTTTGTCCATGCTTGGAAACTTTTGACCTCTGACTTTGTTACCACCATGGAGAGAATTGTTCAAATCACTCATCTGCTAGGGCAGACAATCCAAGAAAAAGAAAACACATACGAGCTGTAAGAAAAATAAATTTGCAATCAGTGTTTTTTCCACAGTTGCCAAAAAGCCTGAGAAGCAATATTTATGTAAACTCTACAAAAGACAAATATTTTACATGAAAATATGTCTTTTTGCTGGATTTTGTGTGTGGGTTGATGTGATTATAAACCACTCAAATTGGGGAAAAAGTCTCATATTACATTTTAAAATCACTGTTTCAATATGCATATAGTTTAGCAAATAAAAGTGAAAACTCCTAAATATATCTATAAATATATAGATATGTTTGTTGTTTTCTAGAAAGAAAGTTTGCACTTAGGCATAATTCCCTTCACAGTTCTCCTTTTTGATGATATAGGCACAATTCCATTTAAAATTAGAGATTCCCCTGTAAGCTTCAGGATAAGAATTCTCATTAGAGTTGTATTATTTATAACCCAAAGATTGAAATGATATTAAATGATTTTTATGTAAACCAGATCATTTGTATAGCTTTCTTTGGTGTAATGACATTTTTTATATTCCCAGGTTACTTCATTGTTTTTAAGGGCATTTGGTAGAAAACACCAAGACTTTCTAATTTAGGTTTTCAATTACTGAAAAATAGTGCTGAATTTCATTTTATGCCAGGAGCTAGAATACAAAGTAGGATTTTATAAATCTGAAAGAAAAGCATAATTGTTCTTGATATCTTGACTCTTTTTGTGTCCTCTTAGTCATGTCACTGTAACTTCACACATTACACTTGATCTTAGCCAAAAGGCTGAGAAGCAATTCGTCACTATAACAAATTAGCTTTTGTATGATTTCAAATGTACATGTAATAAATATTGTTTATCTTAATATACTAAGAGGAAAGTCATAAAAATCTGCGTAGTATCTATACCTCAAAGTCTGTTTCATATGCATTAGATTCACATGCTGTGCAACAAGTCAGCACACACTTGGTAGCTGAAAACAGCACATGTATTATCTCACAGTTGGTGTGGATCAGAAAGTCCAGACATGTCTTAGCCATCGACATTCTTGGAAAGAATTCACTTTCTAGTGCCCTCAGGTTGTTGGAAAATTGGTTTCTTGGTGAGTGTAGGATTCATGTCTGCTTCCTATTTCTAAAGCCTGGGAGAGAGGGCAGGAGTGCCCGAGTGCTTAGAATGAGTAGGTTACTTTAGAGAAGAGTGGTTTTCAATTTTGTATGTATTTCAAGTACAGAGAGAGGGAGGGATGGAGAGTGGAAGAGGAGAGGGAGACAGAAAGAGAACCTTTTCACTGGTTTACTCCCCAAATGCCTGAATCAGCCTAGATAAGGGCAGAAAATTGGATTGAATGCAATCCAAGTCCCCCATGTGTGTGACAGGGACCTAACTGTGCCGCAGCAGAAACTGAAGTAAGGAATGAAGACTCCAACTCAACCTCAGGCAGTCTGATCATGTGATGTGGCCATCCTAAACAACCTCTTAACCACTGTCCCAAACACCATCCCTATGAATCTTATATAATGTAATCATGGGAGTGACAATGAATCACCTTTCCTAAAAAAAAAAAAAAGTAGCATAATTACAGGAGTGGCATCCTGTCTCAACGGCCATATTCTACTGGTTAGAATTAAGTTGTAAATTTCACTCAAACTTAAAAGGCATTTTGCTAGAAAATGAAGACAAACTGGAATCCTAGGGACCATCTTCAAGTCTACTTCACCACTTCCATTATACAGATTTTATTAAGAAAAAGAAAATACTTTTGTTTAATGCATTGCCAGTATTTGCATTTCTTATTTCAGTTTTTATCAAATAGTTTACTTGTATGATATACACCACTGATTTATAAGGAGAGAAAAATAGTAAATGATTTTAGGTTTTACCCTTTCTACAGATCGTTTTGTCTTTTAATGAGACTACAAAGTACTTCCACATATTTGTGATTCTAATTTTTTAAAATATTTATTTATTTATTTGAAAGAGTTACACAGAGGCAGAGGCAGAGACATCTTCCATCTGCTGGTTCACTCCCCAGGTGGGCGCAAGGGGAGTGAACCAGGAACCAGGAGATTCATCTGGATCTCCCATGTGAGTGCAGGGGTCCAAACACTTGGGCCATCTTCTGCCTCTTTCTCAGGGGCATTAGCAGAGAACTGGATCAGAAGTGAGGCAGCTGGGACTAAAACTGGAGCCCATATGGGATGCAACACTGAAGACAATGGCTTAACACACTGCACCACAGCTCTGGCCCTTCTGTCTAGTTTTGGCATAAACTGTTATTATAAATGTAGATACATGTTCATGGTAAAGTATTCAAACAGTTAAGTATAAAGTAGAAATAAAAATATGCCATTGATGGCCGGCACCGTGGCTCACTAGGCTAATCCTCTGCCTGCGGCGCCGGCACTTCGGGTTCTAGTCCTGGTTGGGGTGCCGGATACTAGTCCCGGTTGCTCCTCTTCCAGTCCAGCTCTCTGCTGTGGCCCGGGAAGGCAGTGGAGGATGGCCCAAGTGCTTGGTTCCTGCACCTGCATGGAAGACCAGGAGGAAGCACCTGGCTCCTGGCTTCGGATCGGCGCAGCGCTGGCCGTGGCAGCCATTAGGGAGTGAACCAGCGGAAGGAAGACTTTTCTGTCTCTCTCTCACTGTCTATAATTCTCTCTCTGTCTCTCTCTCGCTGTCTCACTCTGCCTGGAAAAAAAAATGTCATTGAATGAGAAACCATGAAAGTAACTACTGTTAACTATTCAGTTTCCTATATGAATACAAGTCTGTGAATATGTATAGACATTTATCCATGTATAGATAGGCTTTTTATTTTTAAGTAGCACTATAATATACTTTTATTTCTGAAACATTCTTAAATCTAGGCTATATAGCTGAGGTCCTATCGATAGCTCTATCTCATTTACTTTAATGTCTATTTAGCATTCCTTTTAAGTATGTGCCATATTTGAAATAATGAAATTTCTCCATGGATATGACTTTTCCAACTATATAGTCAAATATCATCTTTTTATTAGTTGAGTTCTTTTCATTTTAAAATGTCATAAAATCCAATTAAAAACAGATTAAACAGAAAATGAAATGTATTTGCCAACTCAGCTCAAAATTAAAAATCACGAGTCCAACTATCTTTGAGTATGTTTGGCTCTGTGGTCTCAATTAATATCATCTGTAACTGACTTCTCTCCATCTCTGAGTCTGGCTCCCCTCTGGGCTAATTCTCTCATTAGTCTGTTTCTCCTTTCAAGATGGCAGCTGGCTGCATACAGCTCCAGACTTCCATTCTCATCCCAGGGAACCAGCAGAAATGAAGGCCTCTGTTTGCTGTTTCCTTAAGCAAAAATAATCAGAATTCTTCTTCTAGAGCCTGTTAAATTCAAGTGTCTTTCCCTTAACCAGTTCTCATAGTTATGGGAAGTGATAATTAATCTTCAAGTTTGCGTTAGGTCTTAGTCTTTTTAGACACTTGTAATAAAGCATCATAAACTATATGGTGTAGAAACACCAGCAATCTGCTTCTCACAGTTCTGGAGGTTGGGAAGCCCAGGATTAAGGTGCTGGAGCATTCAGATTCTGATGGGGGCTGGCATCTCAGACAAATGGGATCTCCATGGGACCTCTTTTATTCCTAATCACAGGAATTCTGCCCTTACAACCGAATCACCTCCCAGAAGTCCTACCTCTGAATGCAGTCAAATTGGAGTAATTGCAATATATATAACTGGGGAGAGAAACAGATATTTATATTACACGGAGTCACATGCTACTCTTGGAGCATGGGATATTCGCTGCAGTAAGAGTGAGAGATTGACAGATAAATACTGGACAGGAAAACACAACAATAGAAAACCAAACCTATTCTTTTGAATTATCTTGGAAAATTTGTACTCAAGGATAGTTAAATTATTAGAAACTTTAAATGGTAAGTTAAATTCATATGCATTTAAATTTTCCTGAATATTTAAATATTTTCCCCATAATAGGTACCTCAATTCATAATTTGTTGATAGTGACATGTCATTCTGGATAAAAATCATCTAATTTTCTTTGATCATGTAGATGAAAACTGGAATCCTGTTGTATCCTTAGGCATTTCTCTAATGACTGCAATTGGGCATATCTTCTTCTTGTTTCTGTTTATATTTACAATGTGTTTTTTCCCTTTACTCTGAATTCCTAGCTCATATGGTCTTCTAATTGTAGCAAACCAAACCAAAATACTAAAAATGGTATTAAGATTTCTCAATTTTGTTTATACTGAAAATGATTTTTTCCATGCAGAAATGAGATTTAGGACTTTGTAATCATCAGATATGATTACTGTATAAAAAGCATATGATTTATGTAGATACCTTTTCTTTTTTCAATCTGATATCTAGCCCCTATTACCATACAACTTTATCAAATAATGGGAACTACAGATTAGAATACTGGTGGAGTACTATAATCTAGGCAGACCAGATGAGTCATGAAGAGTTTCGTGTAGGTCTGAGGACGTGGCAAGCAGTGAAGCACTGAACATGGCCAGTGTTTTCAGGCAGCTCTGAAGAAGGGTCATCTAATAGACATAAGGCTAAAACTTTAATCCTTTTGAAGATTGGGAACCCTGACATCTATCTTGGGACAGGAGATGGTCAAACTTCAAATAAATGTACAGGAAACCAAAGTTCATACGTTTTGTAATCTAAAGCCGAAAACATTGTTTTTCAAAGTCCAAGTATGCATAGGTCAAGTTAGAAATTGCAAGAGCAACAATAGTAGCAGAAAACTTTTCCTGGTTAATTTTGCAGGACAAGTATAATATTGGATTTTCTGAAAGATGAGATGTGTTCTGAAAGCCTGTAATGAAAGTCCTTGATTCTTTGGGGAATGACAGAAGCCCCATATTAATGATAGTTTTAAAGGACAAAAGTCTAGGGGTGGGCACGGTGGCGCACTAGGTTAATCCTCCGCCTGCATACCAGCATCCCATATGGGTGCCGGATTCTAGTCCTGGTTGCTCCTCTTCCAGTCCAGCTCTTTGCTGTGGCCCAGGAGGGCAGTGGAGGATGGCCCAAGTGCTTGGGCCCTGTACCCCCATGGGAGACCAGGAGAAAGCACCTGGCTCCTGGCTTTGGATCCGCACAGCTCCGGCCGTAGTGGCCATTTGGGTAGTGAACCAACGGAAGGAAGACCTTTCTCTCTCTCTCTCTCACTGTCTGTAACTCTGTCAAATAAATAAATAAAAATCTTAAAAAGTCAAAAGTATAAAGAAAATAGGTTGCTTATGGCTAAAATTTTTGGAAAGAGTGAATTTAGGATTAAATGGTATAATTATTTCACTTAAGCCATGCTTATTGGCTTATACAGCTACACAAATTATCAGTGTATGGTTTAAGCATAGGTAAAGCACTGAATCATTTGCCATATTCAAAAGAAAAAAAATGTGTCTTTAAGTAGGATCTTTTAAATTCTTTCAAAAATAATTGATTGATAAAACAATTATTTAGTGTTTTCTATGCTAGATTTTATGCTGGTGTGTGTTTATAATAAAGAATAAGAGACTTAGTCATTTAGAGGATACAGAATATAAGCAAAAGTAAAATCAAGCAATCCAATGAGCAAATAATTAAGAATGTGAAATTCTAGGAAGAAAACATTTATTGCGTGTTGAAAAAAACCATGTTAGAAACAGTTCTGATTTTAATTTAAACATAAGTAATATTTTCAATAATATATGAGGTATGAGCTATTATTAAAAATGAAGAACTAGGCCGGCACCATGGCTCAGTGGTTAATCCTATACCTGCGGAGCCAGCATCCCATAGGGATGCTGGGTTCTAGTCCCAGTTGCTCCTCTTCCAGTCCAGCTCTCTGCTGTGGCCCAGGAAGACAGTGGAGGATGGTGCAAGTTCTTGGGCTCCTGCATCCGCATGAGAGACCGGGAGGAAGCACCTGGCTCCTGGCTTCAGATCTGCGCAGTGTGCCGGCCATGGCAGCCATTTGTGGGGGGGGTGAACCAACGGGAGGAAGACCTTTCTCTCTCTCTCTCTCTCACTGTCTAACTCAGTCAAATAAAAAAAAAAAAAAAAAAAAAAACCAAAAAACTAGAGACACAGTTGGGTCAAAGGAGTTACCCTGTATGATTCAGAAAGAACATAAAAAGCTAGGATAGAGGTAAGGTAGAGTCTGTGCTCATAACTCTTAAGGTTTGTTGAATGGAGAACACTATTGACAATGTGGTTAGAGAAACATTCGCTTAAGGGGTGACATTTAAACTGACCTTGAAGGATATGTTGCAGCCAACCATGTTCAGAAATGGAGATAAGCATTTCAACTTGGGAAGAACATACAATGCCCAAAGATAGGAGGAAAACTGGCAAATTAGACATAATATGATAAATAACGATTAAGATGATACTGAAGCTTGGAGACCTGACCAAGAGTCACACTTTGTAAAGATTTGCAAGCCAACATTGGAAATTTGAATTGAAGTCTGATGGGGAGGTGTAAAAGGATTTTTGCAAAGGAGCTTGAGCTGATTCGATTCATTTTTGATTGTGTGGTGTACAATGGTAGATTGGAGAAAGACCACAGAAAGATACTGGGTGACTGCAAGATTATTTAAGTAGGCCTGGAAAGCATTTTCACAGTGATGGTAAAAGTAGACATGTTTAAGAGATTTTTGAGGCAGACATCATGGGATATATTGACAGATGGTCTGTGGGTGGTGAGAAAGAGGAAGGAATCTAAGACTACTCCTGGTTTTCTAGTATTGCCTCTATAGTATCACTTTAAACAATTTGAGTATAAAGTGGTACTGTGCAACTTCAGGAAAGACTGAGATAAAAGTTTACAGAGTTTGGTGTGAGACTTACATGCAATGCCTGTGAAACCTTCAGTTAACGGTCGTACATAAGAAAATGGATAGGAGGACCTAGGTTCCAAGAATGAATATGAGTAGGAGTTTGAAATTTGGAGTCATCAACATAGAGACACTTTAAAGCTATTAAAGCTAATTAAAGAATAATATTCAGGTAAAGGTTTCAATACAAAACCGAGAAACTCAGCAATGAGATATGTCAGAGTAGGAATAACCAGTAATTGAGAAACAAGAAAAACTGAGAACACGTACCCTTTCAGATTATTCATTGGAAGCCAGTAGACAAAAAAAAAAATAAGGCATGTCCTTGATTTTAAATTATCTGATTTGTTGAATAGTCAGTTGGCTATTATCTACTATTAAGTTTCTTTCTCCTAGCATTCACTGTAATATTTATCTCTCAATAAGCCACAAAACAAGAAACAAAAACGATGAAACATTTGTGATTAATGTAAGCTAGTGCTGTCAAAATATCTGTCACTGAATAATTAGTCCAAGAAGAAAGAACAAATGTTTACAATCATTTTGAGAAGTGACTGTGGAATTGGCTGGAAGACTGAGGATTCATGTTCAAGAATGATACCGATGGAACCAAACAAAAAGGAGCCAGCACTTTCTGAGCTAATTGTTTAGAGCTAGTTTTTTGCTCCAGCTGCTATAAAGTGGGAGATGGATGATGTGAGAATTTGTAATTTGTAATTTAAAACTTCATGAACCATGAATTCTAGAGACTTTGGTCAGTCAGTTGATTTACTAGAAATGATGAGACCACCATAATCCATAAACTGTCTATTTTTCCACAACCATGGCAGTGAAATAGAGGAGAAAGACATGCAAATTGCTCATTTATGGTTTTTTTATTTTGCTTTCCTAAATTGCTTCTAAGCTCACTGAGTCGAATTTCTATAACATCTTTAATTATGATGAAGTCTTGGCTTGAAAAAAGTGAAGTTGTTTAGTTGGAACTTCATAATTGGCAATGAAACATTTAACCAAAATGCCAGCTCTGAAATTTTTTATATGTTGCTTTTTTATGTTTGGACTATGGGAGCAGCAGCATGAAAACCTGCAGAATTTGGTATTGAGAAATTTAAATATTGGTATAGAGATTTGTCAAATAATTCCAAACAAAACAAAGCACCATGGATGACTCGAAGTTGTAGAATATGGACAAATTTCTGAGTTTATTTAGTTAATATGATAAATCATGTTATCCATAACAATGGATTATACAGGTTTTATTTTTAATGGAAGAGTATAATTTGTGAATCCAAATCAACCCATTTTTGAAGCAAGTTCAGCCATTATTTTAAGTACTTACGAATCTGTAATATATCTACAGAAATTCTTCCAAGTAACTGTTATTGACTAGCATATACAGTATTAAAGCCATGTTTTCAGTGTTGAAATTTCATCATAAGTCTAAATATTAATGTGAAATTAATATTCCAGATAGTATTCACATAGCTAATGTTTAAATTATTTGATTTTTTGTTAATTCTAGTCAATATTATCAAAGAAAAGATTCTGAGAAGAAATTCTAATGTGAAGTCTTAAGGGATATAAAATTAGGATTGATTCAGATTCCTTGTACAAAGTTTATCCTCCAAAGATTTTTCCAAATCAAGCTTTCAAATTCTATAGGGAAATACTACATATTGATATTGTCTTGTTCCGTTGTTGGAGATTAGAAGTGGTATATATTCCATATGATTCTGTTTGCTACTCGGCAAGGCAGAATGATTTTCTTTGCTCTGAGATGATTCACGTGATGCTATCTTCTGAAACTTGAACTGTGCTTCAGCTGAGGGTCGTATGAATGTCCTAAAACTACATCTTTGCTGAGGAGTATTAAGACACAATTCAAGATTTAAAAAAACTTATGGTATTTTTTATTACCTACTTTCCTCACTGTCTCCTCCATTCTCTCCTCTTTTTTTTTTTTTTTTTTTGTTTTAGGTAGTTAAGAAAACCCATAACTGACATCAAAACCTGTTTATGAGGAGAGTGTTTTTAATTATATATTGATAATAAATGCATCTTATGTATCTTTAACAGGAAGTGAAGAATTACACCACACATTAATTGCCTTAGAACATGGGCTCAATTACTGGTGTTTTTCCTTTTTTTAAATTTCTTTTTTTCCTTATAAAGGATTTAAGATTTTCTAAAATATAGTCTTGTCACTTTGACAACTGAATTTTTTTTCAATTTTTATTAATACAAAGAGAACACATTTTATGTATCTCATAGTACAAGTCTAAGATAACCATACTTCCCTCCCTCATACCCCCTTCTTGCCTCCATTTTTTTCTTTTCATTAATTTTTGCAAAGATATAATTTTAATCCATTCAATAATCACAGATATAATTTATCCCTAACTGTACCATTTAATAATTAAAGTAAAAAGGACATAGTTCCACAAGAGTATAACCAAGAGCTAAAAACAACATTGCTGGCCGGCGCCGCGGCTCAATAGGCTAATCCTCCGCCTTGCAGCGCTGGCACACCGGGTTCTAGTCCTGGTCGGGGCGCCGGATTCTGTCCCGGTTGCCCCTCTTCCAGGCCAGCTCTCTGCTGTGGCCCGGGAAGGCAGTGGAGGATGGCCCAAGTGCTTGGGCCCTGCACCCCACGGGAGACCAGGAGAAGCACCTGGCTCCTGCCATCAGATCAGCGCGGTGCGCTGGCCGCGGTGGCCATTGGAGGGTGAACCAACGGCAAAGGAAGACCTTTCTCTCTGTCTCTCTCTCTCACTGTCTAACTCTGCCTGTCAAAAAAAAAACCACAAAAAACAAACAAACAAAAAACCAAAAAACTAAAAAACAAAACATTGCTTCTGCAAAGGCTCTCATAGGTTGCTGACACGGGGCGGGGGGTTGCGGGGAGGTTATCACAAGAGCTTGGATTATAGGTCATGTATTAAATTAAGGCTGATCATCTTATCTTCACTTTGATATCTGTAGTTCAAAGTCTGACAGCTGCTTGGAAGTTATTTGGTTATTAAAGACAATCCCAATTACAACCAAGAGTAATATTTTATCATTTTCTCTCACATTTAGATATGTGATTTATTTTTAGTCAATTTTTGTGCATAGTGATAATTAAAGATGTAGTTTCATTTTTCTGCATGGGGTATCAATTTTCCCAGCACCACTTATTTAAAAAGACCATCCATTGATCAATGCATGTTCTTAGCACTGTTGTCAAAATCAGTTGGCTCTAGATGTGTGGGTTTACTTCCAGAGTCTCTCTTCTGTTCCTGGTCTGTAGATATGTTTTTATGGCAATACCATGCTGTTTTAATTATTGCTTTGGAATATATTCTAAAGTCAGGTAGTGTAAGGCTTCTCACACATTAAAAAGATCATTCACCATGATCATTTGAGATCCATCCCAGGGATGCAAAAATGTTTCAAGAGTCACAAATCATTGGTTGTAATATACCACTGTAGCACAATGGAGGGAAAAAATCGTATGATTATCCCAATAGATGCAGAATTGATATTTGATAAAATTCAACATCCCTTCATAATAAAAAACCCCAATTAAATTATGTAAAAAAGGAACAAACTTCATCATACTAAAGGCAATATGTAGCAGTCTAACAGTTAATGTAATATGAAATGTGGAAAAGTTGAAAGCTTTCTCATACCTTCACAAGACAAGGATGTCCACTATTATGTAATAAGATGCTAGAAGTTGCAGCTGGTATAATTAGGCAAGAGAAGCAAATAAAGTACACCCAACTTGAGAAGGATAAAGTCAAATTTTCTGTTTGCACATGGCATGAGCTTGTAAGTAGAGAAACCTGAAAACTCTAACAAATTATTAGAACTAAGAAATGAATTCAATGAAGTTACAGGTTATAAAGTGAATTTATAAAAATAAGTGACATTATTATATACCAAAAGCAAATTATGTGAAAAAGAAATCAGGGAAGCAATCTCATTTCCAGTAGCCACAAAAACAAAAGAAAACAAAAAATGGAGAATAAATTTAGCCAGAAGAGAAAGATATGTACACTAAAACCCATATATCCTTGACTAAAAAGTTAAGAGGACACAAAGAAATGGAAAGACATCTGATATTCATGGGTTGGGATAATTAATATCATTAAAATAAACATACTACTCAAAATGATTTACAGATTCAATGCAATCACTACCAAAATTCCAATGTCAGGACTAGAAAAAATACTGCTAAAAATTAATGGAATCACAGAAGACCCTGAGTAGCCAAGCTGATCTTGGGTATAAAGAATATTCAAGATGATAGGCTCATGTGAAGCTAATGAGAGTCAAGGAAAAAGGAATGAAGGAAGACAAGAACAAAGAAAGTAACATTACTTTAGCAAAACTCCTTTTCCAGCAATAGGTCCACAAATTTTCCCTGGTTGGCAAGAGAGAAGAGTCAAGTTATTTTTATTTTACTTTATTATTTTTTTTGTAAAATGATCCTCAGTTGTAAGTCTGAGATCCACTTTCTCTCTGGAATTGGTTATGCTCTTAAAACTCTATATATGGAATGCATGAAATATGTTCCCTTTATTTAAATAAAAAATTTAAAGATCAAAATATAAAAAATTTCTATTAAAGTAAAAATATGCTGAAAATAACTAAAATGATTTCCCTTTCCAATAGCCCATGATTTCACTCTTTGTCACACTTTAATAGTGACCATAGAGAAGACATATGAGGGGACTTCAGATAGTTTATGAAAAAATAGAATTGAAACGTAATGAACATTTTTCGTGAACTTAAAAAAAATGTTTATTTGAGAGGCAGAGAGAAGAGAGCAAGCTCCCATCTGTTGGTGCACTCTTCAAATGCCTGTAAAGCTGGAAGCTGGGAACTCAATTTAGATCTACCATGTGCGTGGCAGGAACCCAACTACTTGAGTCTTCACTGCTGCTCAACACAGTCTGCATTAGCCGGCAGCTGGAATCAGGAACTGGAGCCAGAAGGAAAACCCTGCACTGTGCTGTGAGTTGCAGGCATCCTAACCAGCATCTGAACCATTAGGTTAACTCCCAACCCTCCAAGAACTTTTGGAAGCACTCTTGTGTGACTGGTGTATTTTATGATTACTTTTTACCTAGTAATTCTAGTTAACACAGCCTTTTATGTCTATTTATGGCTTTCATCCTTTCATAATCTTTAACTGTACAAATCTTCACTGATCGCAGAAAAGCCAAGAATAAAGCCAGTGTAAATTAAAAAAAAATTAAAGTATATCTCTTAAATCAATCAGCCATTAGTATTTCTCAAATTGTACCCTAGCTTTCAAACGTAGCTGTATTATGAGAATACATTTATAAAAACAGATGCAGTCATTGGTGAGTAAATAAAGTAAAATTTACTTTATAACTGAAAAACAGAAAAAATATTGTTGACACTTTGGAGTCTCTGAAGGAGAAAATGCTCTAAATGACCTAAAAATTGTGAATTGTATGAGTATCTTGCTAGTGCATCTTGATTTGAGCATCTTAAAAATGATTTAATTTAGAGGCAACATTGATAAGTATAAGAAAAGAGTTATTTGGAGGAAAGTAAGTAATTTACAAATTCTTTTTAAATCTGATATTGCTGAGTCATAGTTGACCCTGTTTCCTAATGCCAAAATAGCCATAATAAAACTTGTCCAAGAATTTTGTGATTTTTTTTTTCTTTACAACCTATTTTTCAATTGAATTTAATTTGGCAAGTACTTCATTGAGATCAAAGTTTTAAGCCATCTGCTGTTTTTAAATCTTTTCTAAATAGAATTGGTACTTATATTTTCCAATTTCTTTTTTATAAAATAAGTAGCTGTATATTCTAATGTATCTTTGTATCTTGATAAGAACTAATCCTTAAAGGACATTATGTTAAATAAAGTAAGCTGTGCACAAAAAGACAAATACCATATGATATCATTTATGCGTGGAATCTCAAAAAGTCTTAGTCCACATAGAGTAGAATGGGGTTACTCAGATTTGGGGATGTGGCAGGCAAAGGACACAATTACCATTATACAGCAGGAAGAAGTTCAAGAGCTCTATTATGCAACATGATTTCTATAGTTAGCAATGTATTACATAGGTGAAAATTACTAAGTTTTAAGTACTTGTCACCATACCAAAAAGAGGTCCTATTGCATATGTAAATCAGCTTGACTTAACATTCTGAAAATTTTCTGAAGAAAAATTAACATGTATTTTAAACATACTGTATGCTAACTATATTTAATTATTTTGCCTATTAAATAAAACAAAAATGATTATTAAAAATAATAGCTAATCTGTTTTAAATGCTCATGACATGCCAAGCATTCACCTCAGAATTTTATCTCTATTAATTTCATTTAATTTGTACATTAGCTGTAAAATTGACATTAAATAGGCAAGACTAAAACATAGAAGTGAAGTAATTTCTTGTGTTACATGGCTTGGGATGAATAGCCAACCAGAACTATACTTTCTGAATTATAATCTATTTCTCTCTGAAATAGTACCTAAATTCTATACATTATTTAAATACACATACATTTCTTTAAAAAAATGTGGTAGCATTTTCGTCAGATGAAGATTATCAGATAGAATCACCATTTAAGACCCTGATGTATTTATCAGGTAATTTGTAGAAGTCATAATGCTGGCTTTTTCAAATGGTAAGGATCTAAATAATCACATGATTCAAATGAACAAAAAAGTAAAAGATTGGGGAGTCATTGTGGCATAGCAGGAAAGCCGTTGCCTGTGACCCTGGTATTCCATATGGGCACTGGTTGCTCAACTTCCAATCCAGCTCCTGCTAATGCATCTGGGAAAGCAGTGAAGACGCCCAAATGCTTGGGCTCCTGTGCCCATGTGGGAGACCTGGAAGAAGCTCTGAGCTCCTAGCTTTAGCCTGGCCCAGCCCTGGCTGTTGGGAACATTTGGGGAGTTAACCAGCAGATGGAAGACTGATCAATTTTCTATCAAATCTATCGGATCTATCGATCTCTCCTCCTCTCCCTGTAACTCTGGCTTTCAAATAAACAACAAATCTTTACAAAAGTCAAAGATGGCTTGTAGAACATAATTTAGGACTTTGCTAAAATGCCAAATTGTCCCAAAGCTTTTCTAGCCAATAATCACCAAAATTTACATCTTTATTCACTAAAAATTAAAGTTCAGTATTTTTAATGAGATCACATCTAAACAGGATGCTGATTACAATAAGACATTTCAGAAGGATTTTTATTTTTCATTTTAAGGTTTTAAATATCCCAAGTCTGCCTTGCTTGCTGCAACAAATCATTTCACAGATGAATTCCTGTACATCATAGGAAACAGTGAATTATTATCACTGTCATTTTGTGTTTTTATAGACCATACTTTCTCAGAGATACAGTGTACTTAATACGCATGGTATAATAAAGAAAGTTGGGGCTGAATGGAAAGAAAAAAATAGTTATGTCTTTCCAGAGTTGGGCTGATCAGGAGCCAGGAACTTCTTCTGGGTCCCCCACATGGGTGTAGTAGTCCAAGCATTTGGGCCATCCTCCACTTCTTTTCAGTTTTTATAGTTTTTAAGGGAGTGAGAAGGAAAAATAACCCAATATCTTAATTCCTATTATGGATAGAATTCAAGAATTCCCTTGAACTACTCTTTAGGATTGACAAGTAAAAGCTTTGTGTCACATGGCAGTTATACAGGTAGTTGAAATAATTTCAAAAGTGCAATGTCATGAATGAGCATAATTTTGAATTTCCTCTGGCAGTCTTGGCGGCTGAAGTGTTAGAGGAAGCAAGAGTCAGAGAGATAGGAGCAGCAAAGGCTAAGACAGTATAAATCCCCTTTCTTGGTTTGGAAGAGCCAGTTTAATTTGGAATAGGCATGGCTATTACCAAGTTGCAAGCCGAAGTGATGTAACTATTTCCTGCAAATAATCAGTCTGTTACAACTCTTAAGCGAGAGAAGGGTTGGAGACCTTGAACAAACTTAAGAAAATGGGCCATCTTCCTCACTACGGAGGAAATACAGTAATAACATTCACAGGACAGATATAAGGGAGATTAAGATTTAGTAAAAGCCGTAAATTGGGGCACTGACTTGAAGAAATGTAGATAATGATTCTCAGGAAAATATGTGAAAAAGGAAGGATTCTATTATAGATAGGACATGGATATGTTTTTATAAGATAAGTGTGTGCATTATTTGTACTTGAAGGGGGAGAGTAATTTTCAAAGACTACTGGGCTTGAGAACATTTAGATAAAATTATTCATTTGTAACTTGCTTTTTAAAACAATTTTGTATTTATGAAAAAATGCTGTAAACAAATAGGCTGATGGGATGATGTTCAGTTTGAAGTGATTATTTTATAGCATTAAAACAATTATTAATTTTAAGTATTTATATTGACAATTAGCAAGATGGATAGATCTGGGGATGATTATGTTAGGTGAATTAGGTCAGAAGTGGAAAGACAAATACCACATGTAGACAATATACTGGAAAAATTCAGTCTGAACACAGAATATACTACAGGCTAAAAAAGGTAGGGGAGGATAAAAAGAAGTTGGATAACAGGTACCAAATCAGAGTAAGATGGAAAAAGTTTTTCGTGATACACATCCTGTGAAGTACATATAGTTCATAGTAACATATTACAGTTTTCCCATAACCATTTGTTGAAGAAACTGCCCTTGCTCCAGGGATTGATTTTAATTCCTTTGCCAAAGATAAGGTGGTTGTAGATGCTTGGATTGATTTATGGTGTTTCTATTCTGTTTCATCGGTCTGTCCATCTATTTTTGTGTCAGTACCATACTGTTTTGATTATAACTTCCCTGTAGTATGTCTTGAAATCTGGTATTGTGATTCTTCTGGGTTTGTTTTTGTTGTATAAGATTGCTTTATCTATTTGGGGTCTCCTGTGTATCCATAAGAATTTCAGCATCATTCTTTCTATATCTGAGAAGAATGTCCTTGGTATTTTCATTGGTAGCACATTGAATCTCTACATTGCTTTCAGTAGTATGCACATCTTGATATTGATTCTTTCAATCCATGAACATGGAAATGTTTTCCATTTTTTGTGTATCTTCTATTTCTTATTTTGTAATTCTCATAGTAGAGAACTTTGATATCCTTGGTTAAATTTATTCCAAAGTACTTATTTTTTTTTTGTAGCTATTGCGAATGGGATTGATCTTAGAAGTTCTTTCTCAGCAGTGGCACTGTCTATGTGTAAAAAGGCTATTGATTTTTGTGTGTTGATTTTATATTGTGCCACTTTACCAAACTTTTTTATGAGTTCCAATATTCTCTTAGTTGAGTCTTTTGGATCCCCTATATATAGAATCATGTCATCGCAAATAGGAATAGTTTGACTTCCTCCTTTTATTGGTTTCAATTTTGTTTATTCTCTAATTTTAATTATTTATTTTCTCCTAATTTGGGGTTTGTTTGTTGTTTGTTTGTTGCATTGATCATTTATTTCATGCCTTTCCAGTTTCTTGATGTAGACATTAATTGGTTTAAACTTTCCTCTTAACACTACTTTGCCGTATCCCATAAGATTTGATATGTTGTATTGTTGTCTTCATTCATTTCCAGGACTTTTTTGATTCCTATTTGGATTTCATCTATACCCATTGTTCATTAAGGAGCATGTTGTTCACTCTCTATGTGTTTGCAAATATTCTAGAGATTTTTGAGTTGTTGATTTCCAGCTACATTGTATTGTGTTCAGAGAAGATGCATGGCATGGTTTCAATTATTTTGAATTCGCTCTGTTTTTTTATGGCCTAGCATGTGGTCAATCCTAGAGAAAGTTCCATGCACTGAGGAGAAGAATGTGTATTCTGCAACTATTGGATGAAGAGTTCTGTAGACATCTGCTAGTTCCATTTGGTCTATAGTGTCGATTAACTTTGTCGTTTCTTTCCTGATTTTCTGTCTGGTTGATCTGTCCATTGTTGAAAGTGGAGTATTGAAGTCCTCATTACTATTGTGCTGGAGTCTGTGTCTCCCTTTAGATCTATTACCATTTCTTTTAAATAGCCAGTTCTCTGTAATTAGGTGTGTATATGTGTGTTATAATCACATCTTCCTGTTGAATTGATCCCTTAATCATTACATAGTGTCCTTTCTTATCTCTTAACAGTTTTTGTGTTAAAGTCTATTTTGTCTGATATTAGGATGGTAACGCCTGCCTTTTTCCTTTCCATTAGTATGGATTATCTTTTTCCATCCTTTCACTTTCAGTCTGCATTTTTATTTGTTGGTGAGGTGTTTTTTATTGTAGGCAGCAAATAGATGGACTTTATTTTTTAATCCATTCGGCCTGTCTGTATCTTTTAACTAGACACTTGAGGCCATTTACATTCCAGGTGACTATTGATAAGTATTGACTTGGCCCTGCCATTTTTCCATAAATACTCCTATTGTTTGCTTTGGATTTCTTTTGTACTTTTACTGGGGGATTTTCTGCTTTTGCATTCTTTCATAATGATGTCTGTCTTTCTGTGTTTCTCTGTGTAGCACATCCTTAAGCATCTTTTGTAAGGCTAAATGTCTTGTGACAAATTCTTTGAATTTCTGCTTGTTATGGAAGGTCTTTATTTCACCTTCATTCTTAAGCAAGAGCTTTGCAGGGTACAGTATTCTGGGTTGACAGTTTTTTTCTCTTAAGACTTAGATATATCTTGCCATTCTCTCCTAGCCTGTAGAGTTTCTGATGAGATGTCCACTGTGAGTCTAATTGGAAATCCTGTGAAAGTAATCTGGCATTTCTGTTGTGCTCATTTTAGAATATTGTCCTCATGTTTTACTGTGAAGAGTTTGGCTACAATTTGTCATGGTGAAGATCTTTTCTGGTCCTGTATATTAGGTGTTCTATGTGCTTCCTATACTTGGACATCCCTTTCTTCAGATTGGGGAAGTTTCCTGTAAATATTTCACTAAAATAATCCATTCTGTCTTCCCATGCTTTCAGGAACTCCTGAGACCCATATGTTGGGTCATTTGATAGGATCCCATAAATCTCCAACACTTTTTTAGTTCTCTAATTTCTTTTTTTCTGTCTGACTGTGTAACATTTCCAGGGATTTGTTTTCTAGCCTAGATAGTCTTTTTTCTCCCTCATTGAGTCTGTTTTTAAGGCTTTCCACAGCATATTTTTTGATCTATTAAATTCTTCATTTCTAATATTTTATTTTGATTTCTATTTAAAATATCAATTTCTGGCCAGTGGTACGGCTCACTTGGCTAATCCTCCACCTGTGGCGTTGGCACCACAGGTTCTAATCCCAGTCGGGGTGCCAGATTCTGTCCCAGTTGCTCCTCTTCCAGTCCAGCTGTCTGCTGAGACCCGGGAAGGCAGTGGAGGATGGCTCAAGTGCTTGGGCGCCTGCACCTGCATGGGAGACCAGGAAGAAGCACCTGGCTCCTGGCTTCAGATAGGTACAGCACGCCAGCTGTAGCAGCCATAAGGGGAGTGAACCAACGGAAGGAAGACCTCTCTGTCTCTTTCTCTCACTGTCTAACTCTACCTGTCAAAAAAAAAAATCAATTTCCTGGGGAAACTTTTCATTCACGTCATGTGTAGATTTCTTTAATTTGTGGATTTGCTTCTGGTTACTTCTAAGTCATCCTAAGATCCATTTTTTGAATTCTGTTTGGCACTTCCTGAATCTCTTTATCTTCACATTCTAGTACTGAAGTGTTATTTTGTTCATTTGGGGACTTCAACTTGTCTTCCTTATTCATGTTTCTTGATTTGCTGCATATATTTTTAGGCATTTTTGAGATACTTGTTGATAGTTTTTTCCCCTGTGATGGCTTTTATCTTTGGACTATGCTTCTGTGGTTTAGTGGAGTGTCTGCTCTTTGAGTGAATATCCAGCGGTGTGTGCTGGGTGTGATGACAAGCAAGTTGGGCATAGTAAATCTTTTTTTTTTTTTTTTTCATCAGAGGGGAAGGTTTGATCAGCCCTGTTGGCATAATCTCATACTCACCTCCTTTCCTCCAAGGAGACCATTGCCTAGGTACTAGTCCCAGTTGGTACAATATTCATCTGTGCTGGCACAAGTACCACACAAAGTACCTGTGCAGTCTTTTGTGTGAGCACGGATTCTGCAGAAATGACCCTCACTATGCAATCAGGGAGCCCTAAGTGTGTGGAGCTGCCCACTCTTCTGCTTGGAGACCCAGCCACACTCTGCACCCTCCCACACAGCTGCAGTATTTTCACATTCTGTCCCAGCACACAGGACTCAAACAGTCAAGAGCACCCTGCCCCCTGTTGATTCTCCTGGCCAGACTCAGGCATCCCCTCTCAGCTGGGTGCTGGGTGCTCTGGCACAGCTGTTACATATGTCCAAAGTGGCAGCTGCCCTCTCTCAGCTAGTTACATGACATTGGTGCATGGTGGTCAGAGAGAAAGAAATGTTTCCCCATTTTCTTTTATTCATCTAGGTTGTCAGGTACACTGTCTCCCACTGGACTCTACACCAGACTTATACCAGGCACTCCCCACAGGTTTATCACCAGTGGTTTGGGCTGCTGCAGTCTGGTCTTATCTCTCCACATTTTTTTATACTATCTTCCTATAGACTAGAGCAGTAAGCTTCCTCTATATTCCACCATTTTGGAATTTTTGATATTAATTGTTAATAAAAAATAATTGTAGTTTTATATGTATAGAAACTGTATGTAGGCCGGCGCCGCGGCTCAATAGGTTAATCCTCCAACTAGCGGCACCGGCACACTGGGTTCTAGTCCCGGTCGGGGCGCCGGATTCTTTCCCGGTTGCCCCTCTTCCAGGCCAGCTCTCTGCTGTGGCCCGGGAAGGCAGTGGAGGATGGCCCAAGTGCTTGGGCTCTGCACCCCATGGGAGACCAGGAGAAGCACCTGGCTCCTGTCTTCGGATCAGCATGGTGCGCCAGCCGCAGCGCGCCCAGCCATTGGAGGGTGAACCAACGGCAAAGGAAGACCTTTCTCTCTGTCTCTCTCTCTCACTATCTACTCTGCCTGTCAAAAAAAAAAAAAAAAAAAGAAAGAAAGAAACTATATGTGCATATATAAAAAAGCAAACCCATGTGTTTATGTAATATCAAAGGTCTTCATTTTTTTTAGAAATGTGAATTACAAAAAATGGATTTTAATATTGTTTTTATGTTTGACACCTTTTTTAACTTTTATTTAATGAATATAAATTTCCAAAGTACAGCCTATGGATTACAATGGCTTCCCCACCCCATAACTTCCCTCCCACCCGCAACCCTCCCCTTTCTTCTCCCTCCCCCCTTCCATTCACATCAAGATTCATTTTCAAATCTCTTTAGATATAGAAGATCAGTTTAGCATATATTAAGTAAAGATTTCAACAGTTTGCACCCACATAGAAACACAAAGTGAAAAATACTGTTTGAGTACTAGTTATAGCATTAAATCACAATGTACAGCACATTAAGGACAGAGATCCTACATGAGGAGTAAGTGCACAGTGACTCCTGTTGTTGACTTAACAAATTGACACTCTTGTTTATGGCATCAGTAATCACCCTAGACTCTTGTTATGAGTTGCCAAGGCTATGGAAGCCTTTTGAGTTTGCATCAAAATAATTTCATATTAACTCATTATAGTATGTCTGAAGAGTAACTAGATTGAGGGACTAAGAAAGGTGTTAAAAGATGGAAAGGAACCCCTATTTTAAAACAATTATATTTAAAATGAAACATGAACAAACATCAGATTGGTGGTGAGACTTTGAAAGAATGATGAAATCATCAATGCATTACAAAAAATTTGGGGACAATGTCCCAAAGAAATCAATTTCCAAATTTTCTCAGTTTTGAGAAAGGAAAAGATAATGTTGATGATGAAATCCATAGCAGCAGACCATACATTCTCAAGAAAAAAATTAATCTTGGAGGACTAATGGTTAACAAAACCAACAAACAATAACTGACACTGTGCACATCTCAATTGGTTTATCTTAGACAATTTTGACAGAGAAATTAAAATGGGACAGACTTTATGTTCTTAGATGATAGACCTGTTATGCCTAGGACAGATGCAGAAAAGAGCTGGGGAAAGTTAAACAATTAGGATGAAGATCCTGAAGTGTTTTCCCCAAGAGCTGTGACAGGAGATGACGCATGGCTTTCTCAGTATGATCCAAGGACAAAGCACAACCTAAGCAATGACTATCAGGAGCAGGAAGTGACTCAGCCAAAGCAAAAGTGGATCAGTCAAGAGTAAAAGTCATGGAAATACACTTTGGTGATGCTCAGTGTATTTTGTCTGTTAATTTTCTGGAGTGTCAAAGAACAGTATCATCTGCGAGTTATTAGAAGGTTTTGCAAAAGGTTGTCAACATTTTAGCTGAAAAACGCTCAGTGAAGTGTCACTAGAGAGTCCTTTTGTACCCTGACAATGGTCAGGCACATTCCTCTGATCAAACAAGGGTGAATTTGAGAGATTCAGTGAGAAGCAATTAGGCATCCACCCTACCATCCTGATTTGGCTTCTTCTGACTTCTTTTTGTTTTCTAATCTTAAAATGCCTTTTAGGGGAACCCATTTTTTTCTTCAGTAATTAGTATAAAAAAGTTTCATTAACCTGGTTAAGTTCCCTCTGCTATTTAGGAATGCACTAAATGTCTGGTATCATTGTTCAGAAATATGTTTGTTAAAAATAATATTATGTTTATCTTTTAATTCCACCATCGATGAACTTTTTAAAGTTCCTTCATGTAAATAATCATTAGTATTACTCCAAAATTACTCAAGAGTATTCAAAAGTAAATGGTAATTAGATCATAGATGATTTTCGTATGTTCTAAACTAAGCCCAGAAAAGTAACATTGAATTCCTATGCCCGTGGTAGGCAGAATCACCTTCCATCAACCACAAATTCTATTCCCTGATGATTAATCTAATGATTGTTGCCTTTTATGTTGAAAGGGACTATTAGGATTTAATCAAGATTATGAACCTTGAAAGAGGATGATCCCAGATTATTCAGATGGGGACAACCTAATCACAGCCACAAAAACAGATAATTTTCTGTGGTTGGAGTTAAATGTGATAGAAGGACAGGCAGGAATCATTGTTTCCGGAGATTTCAAGGGTGAAGTTTCAACATAATATTGATGATCTGGGTCTTAGGATGCCAACTTCAAGGGCTAGAGAGATGTCTATGGGAGCTAAAGGTAGTCCACACCTTGCAACTAACAAAGAATCAGGACATTTCATTAAAGCACAAGGAACTGAATTTTGCCAAGGAACTAAATGAGCCTGGAAGGCTGGCGCTGCGGCTCGATAGGCTAATCCTCCGCCTGCGGCACCGACACACCGGGTTCTAGTCCCGGTCGGGGCGCCGGATTCTGTCCTGGTTGCCCCTCTTCCAGGCCAGCTCTCTGCTGTGGCCCGGGAGTGCAGTGGAGGATGGCCCAAGTGCTTGGGCCCTGCACTCCATGGGAGACCAGGAGAAGTACCTGGCTCCTGCCTTCGGATCAGCGCGATGCGCCGGCCGCAGCGCGCTGGCCGTGGCGGCTATTGGAGGGTGAACCAACAGCAAAAGGAAGACCTTTCTCTCTGTCTCTCTCTCTCACTGTCCACTCTGCCTGTCAAAAAAATTTTTTTAAAATGAAATGAGCTTGGAAGTGCCTGTAAACATCAGCCCCTAGTCAGGAACTTAGCTTTGTTGATTTTTTGATGTCATCTCTGTCAGACCCGAATTAGAGCAAGCAGCTGGACCACACTGTAGCTAAACCATAGAAGTTAATGAGCGAGTGTCTTTTAGGACTTTTGAACATTTCACTTAAATTTTATTATTCATGAAATTACTGGTTTTGACCCATTTTGAGAAGTTTATCTCAGATTTCTAACATCTGAACTTACCCCTCCTTACACATAGGAATAGGCCTTTGTGATATTAATGTTTTGTGATTTCATTGCTGTTACCTGCAAAGCCAAGATGTGTGACCACCTGTTGGATTATTTCATGACAAGTGGTAGTCAAGAAGTTGACACCCTATATCCTCTTTCATATGACTTCTTTTGATAGGTCAACTATGTGAAGTCATTTGTTTTCACTCTGTTAGGATGAAGCAAGTGATGATGGGTAATCAACTTGGTTTTTAGTTAATTGACATAAAACATCACAAGTCTTTCAATATGTTCTAGCATTCTTGATTTTTTATCCATTATTTTTCAGAGTTCTTTGTGCGATGGTCAGGGTTAGGGTCTGTCACTAAACTCATTGGTATAAGTGCTTGGGATGAACATATAGTGAGAATTAGGTTTGTCGTAGGGCTGCCCTGTTTGAACATGGATGTTTACTTACATACGCAGGCATTCAATTGAGGGTGGATATGGTGAATTACACAACTTTTAGGTCTTCTGTATTTACTCTACAGGTAAAAGAGTTGGCTAAGAAATCTTAAGAAAAATATGCAGTGGCAGTGGGAAGACAAGAATAATGGATAAAATAGATAGGTGTGTTTGTGCTGGCTCTACCTGCTTGCATGGATAGTGTATATCGCCTCCAACTCTGCATACTGTGATAGCACATTGGCAGTTTGAAAACTGGCCATGGTAGGAATATTTGTGAAATTGGTGTATACTATAATCATAGTGTTCTCCCACTCTTTTTAAGAATGTAGTGATTGTCAGTACTTGATAGCCTGTTAACCCACTGAGAATTACCTCACTTACTTTATTACCTCCACCAGAGAATCAATGCTTAGAAACGTACCTCTACATTTCTGGTATCATCTATAATCCAGATGAAATAATAATGACCATTTGAGAAGGCTTTTCCAAATTTATATGGTTACTAACACTGGTTAGGCTTTAGAGGCAAACTTGTCAGTTTTTGAGTAGGGTTCTGACAAAGCAAGTATCAGGTTACTAGAATAAGAAATTAAAAACAGTATGTTATTAATCATTCTCGTGGATAAGAATTGCTTGACAAATCTATTATCAAACTGTGTTGGTGATAGAATAGTGTCTATTATCAAATTGTGTTGGTGATAGAATAGTGAGATATGTATAATATTACTTCTTTGGCATCAAACAAGATAAAGCCTAGGGTAAGCAAGGAATAATATATACATTTGATATATACTTAGTTGTCGAAATAATGGCCTGTTGTCCATAGGATCTCTGGAAAAGCCATGTAAAATAATATTAGATGTGGGTACTTTGGATGGCTGTATAAAAGGAGTGTGTAGTTTCTATTCAATTAATTATCTACTCTGTGTGTTAGCCAGTTAACATGAAGAAAATTTGTTGAACTAGTTGGGTGCCCAATACAAGTGATTATTTTGTCTTCCTGATAAGTTCTTGACATCTTTCTTACAGTTTTTATTTTCTTGTGTGTGAGTGCTTCTTCCCCACCTCACATTTGCTGGTTTACTCCCCAGATGCCAGCAGTAACCATGGTTGGACTCAAGAGCTGGGAACTCAGTCAAGGTTTTCCATACTAGGGGCAGGGGTCCAATACTTGACGCATCAATGTGGAATCAGGTATGAGATGCAGGTATAGAATTTAGATACTCCACCATGGGATATGGCAACTTACCTATTGGACCAGACACCCACCATGGATGCATCCTTGAAAAGTAATGTTTCTTCCTTGAGTGGACAGGAGGAGTTGGAAAATGTTTCTAGTCAGTCTGATGTATGCCACCCTAGCATCAGCAAATATACTTTCAAAAGTTATTTCCTTATTTGAGGAAATAATAATCAAATACTGGTTTGTTTTCAGGAAATCTTACTGGAATGTCAGGTCAGATTGTATCATAACCCAGGTAAATGATTGAGTTGTTGCCAGACAGGGAATTATCAGGGTCCGAAATCATTGTAATTGAGCACTCTCCTGGCCAAACCAAAACCTATCAAAATAAACAAGGCACTGACTATGGAAGAATGTGTAAATGTCCTCAGTGGAAATTTTTATGAGTAAAGAGCTGTAGGACAGTCATAGCTACTTTCTTAGTCATTTCCCAGAATGCTAGAGGGAAAAATGTCTTTACAACTCAAATCTATGGAATCTGGAAATGAGTTCAGTTTTTTTGGGATCGGTGTCATGTCAAGATTTTCCAAGTGAATTGTTCTGAGGATCATTAGAGTATGATTGCTCCTATTCTCCCCACAACAACTTTTAGTTATTAAAGCTGATGAAGGAAGGAGAGGAGGCAGGAGTTGAAGGCAGGCATAGAGAGGATAAAACAGTGTTCCCTAGAAGGGTACATGGAAATGATACAGCCAAAGTCCAAAGCCATAAGGGTTGATGAGAATATATCAAAACTGGCTTAAGTTTCAGTGATAGCATTTCAAGGCTCCGGCTAGCCCAGGACAAGTAGTTGGAGTATTTCACCTTTGATCAGTTGCTATGCCCCTGGTAGCGAAGCAGTATAGTAACAGGGCAAACTCTGAAGTCTCAGAAGGATTAATTCTCCTAAAAACATGGGAGGCAGCTTCTGGCTCAGACTGCATCTGTTTTTTTTCTTTATTTCATACTATTTTTAACTCTTCTTTTTTTGTGTTTACTAGGGCTTTGGAATATATTCATATAGGTAAGGGTCTCATTTAATTGGGATTTCCTTAATGGATAACAGCAGTATTCAGTAGGTAGATAATGGCACATTTATATACCTAGACTTGCAAAGAGTTCAGAAAGTGTAGATATTGATTGCAAGGAATTCCAAAATTCTTTTGTAAGTGCTGATTCAACACTGTCAGCAACAGGAAAACATCCAATAACTGGATGCCCTTCATTTTCACATTCTGTATACTAATGAAAGAGAAGCAAGGAAGAAACACTGAGTCGTCATCTCCTATTTCTGTCTGATCAGAGTTGGTAACTGGAGTATCCCATATACTAAAGACTAAAAACTTCGATTTGGAAATCTCCCCGATATATTCAGAGAAGGAAAATCCATGAAAAATAAAACAAAACAAAAAAAACACAAACCTACAAACGAGGATTAATGGCTTCTTCTTCCATGAGAAACCACAAAATAGAGTTGAATGAATTTAGGAAATCTGGAAGATTTATTTTTTTCTATTTTTATTTTTATTTTTTTGACAGGCAAAGTTAGACAGTGAGAGAGAAAAAGGTCTTCCTTTTCCATTGGTTCACCCCCGAAATGGCCGCTACCGCCAGCGTGCTGTGCTGATCCGAAGCCAGGAGCCAGGTGCCTCCTTCTGGTCGCCCATGTGGGTGCAGGGTCCAAGGACCTGGGCCATCCTCCACTGCCCTCCGCGGCCACAGCAGAGAGCTGGACTGGAAGAGGAGCAACCGGGACAGAACTGGTGCCCCAACTGGGACTAGAACCCGGGGTACCAGCACCGTAGGCAGAGGATTAGCCAAGTGAGCTGCGGCGCCGGCCTGGAAGATTTCTACAACAAATGCATTATCTGAAATTAAGATGTTAAAGTGTATATTCTATTTTTGGTGGCAAAGAAAGAACAATTAAGAGAAGTAGAGTTAGACCCTGCCTTGAGTTCAGATATTTTGGATTCTTTCCTTCCTTTGGAAGCATTGCTAATGATGCACTTGAGATTTTTAGTAGATACCCATGGATTATAGAAAAATCCCTACAACCACCTATAAAAACAATAAAACTATTCTGTTAAAATTGAATAATATTCTGAGTTGTATTAATTTTAACTTGAACATATAAATTTCCTTAAATTATTATTATGCAATTTAAATTACACGACACTTTCCAAACAGTGTTAAATCAGATAAAGCTGCTGTAGGCGTTAGCTTCCTTTTTCTGCAGGTAGGCTTAAGACGTCCCTAGATCACTTATTGTTTATCAGTTCTACACTTGTATGAAAAATAGTGTTGGTATTATGTATGCATAATTGGATTTGAACCTTTTTCCTAAAAAGACTCCTTTGTGTACATAAGACATTTTGTTTATCCACTCATCTACCGATGGACAATGAAACTGATTCTATATCTTAGCTATTGTAAGTCATCCTGCAGTGAATGTGTGAGCACAGATGTCTTTATAAAGTGGTGATTTTATTTCCTTTCAATGTGTATCCAGAAGAAGAATTTCTGGGTCATATGGTAGTTCTACAAGGGGCCTTCAACAAGTTCATGGAAAATGTATATTTTGAAGGGCAAAACTTTAAGAGTTTTGCACTAAATAGTATTTCTGTGAATTTTTAAAGTTCCCCCATATTTCTAATTTCTTTAGGAATCTCCATACTTCTTTCCCTGATATCTGCACCTATCCACATTCCCACAAACAATGTGCTAACGTTCACTTTTCTCCACACCCACACTGACACGTATTATACCTTGAGTTTTTGGTCT
Organism: Oryctolagus cuniculus; assembly: GCF_964237555.1. Lineage (NCBI taxonomy): Eukaryota > Metazoa > Chordata > Mammalia > Lagomorpha > Leporidae > Oryctolagus > Oryctolagus cuniculus. Next base: position 86,317,124 of record NC_091442.1, read on the forward strand.
GGCCCCTTAGCCTACTCAGCTATCCTGACGCACTATGCCTTGTCTTTTAAATAGGAGCCATTTTTAAGGGTGAAAGATGATGTAATATACTGGTTTTCATTTGAATTTCTCTGAGTAGTGATGTTGAATAATTTTTATAAACCCACTGGCCATTTTTGTCTTCTTTGGAGAAGTATATGTTCTGGTCCTATATCATTCTTTAATCAGGTGGTTTTTCTGCTATTTAGCTGTATGAGTTCTTTACAAATTTTGAATATTAACCTGTTATCAGATATGTGGTAGGCAAATATTTTTCTCTGTCTATAGCTTGCCTTTTCACTTTGTTTATTATTTTCTTTACTATGAAGAAGTTTTTGTTTCATGTAGACTCACTTATTTTCACTTTTGTAGCCTGGGATTTTGGTATGATAGCCAGAATATTATTGAAAATGCCAGTTTTGAGGAACTTGTTTTTCTTTCTCAGTAATGTTTTGGTTATTTAGGAGAGTGTGTGTGTGTGTGTGTGAGAAAGAGAGAGAGAGAGAGAGACAGAGAGATTCCACACAGATTTTAGAGTTGTTTTCTCAAAAAGAAGATTGTTTGGATTTTGATACAAGTGTGTACAATAAATTGGTGTATTTGTTTGAATTTGATAGGAACAAGCAATACATTTGAATATTGTTTTGAATTATAGATAATTTAAAATTATTAGTTTAGAGGCAAAGTTGGGGTGGGGCACATAGAGATTTCATCCACTAGTTCAATTCCAAATGCCCACAAAAGCCAAGGTCAAAATCAAAGGCCAGGAATGCAATTTAGTTCTCCCACTTGAGTGGCAGCAACCCAATTTCCTGGATTACCACCATTGCCTCCCAGTGTCCACATGAGCAGGAAGTGAGCCAGACTGGGCGTTGACTCCAAGTACGTCAGTATAGAGTGAGGGGATCTTAACCACTGGGATAAAGATGCACTCACACGAATTATAGATATTTTAACAATATTCATTGATCTGGTCCATCCATTTATTTGTATCTTTTTCAATTTCCTTCAGTTAACGTTATGCAGAGTTCAGCATATACATCTCTTACCTCTTGGATTAAATTCATTCCCTGGGGCTGGTGCTGTGGCGCAGCGGGTTAACACCCTGGCCTGAAGTGCTGGCATCCCATCTGGGCATGGGTTCATGTCCCTGCTGCTCCACTTCCGATCCAGCTCTCTGCTATGGCCTGGGAAAGCAGTAGAAGATGGCCCAAGTCCTTGGGCCCCTGCACCCGCGTAGGAGACCCAGAAGAAGCTCCTGGCTCCTGGCTTCAGATCGGCACAGTTCCGGCTGTTGCGGCCAACTGGGGAGTGAACCAGCGGATGGAAGATTCTCCCTCTCTCTCTCTCTCTCTCTCTCTCTCTCTCTGCCTCTCCTCTCTATGTGTAACTCTGACTCTCAAGTAATAAATAAATAAAAATCTTAAATTTATTCCCAAGAATTTTATATTCTTCATGCTATTGTAAATGCATTTTTTTCATCTACATCATGGTTTTTGTACAAAAATGCTAGTAAGTTTACCCTATTGATTTCATAGCCAGTGACTTTATTGAGTTCATTTGTTGGTCATAAGTGTCTTTTGGTTAAGTCTTTGGTGTTTAGTCCTATAGGATCATGATATATGCAAAGGAAACTATTTTACTTCTTTCTTTTCAATATGGATGCCTTTATGTCTTTCATTGCTCTTGCCCTTACCTCAAGCAATTTGTTGAATAGAAGTGGGACGAGTGGACATTCCTGCCTTGTACTAGATGTTGGTGTAAGAATTTTCACTTGAGCCTCATTGATTATGATACTAGTGATGTGTGTTTTGTAAACTGTCTTTTGTATATTGATGATGACAGTCTTTAATAAATAAAGGAGCTTAATTTTATCAGATGCCTATTGCATTGATTGATATGATCAGGCATTTTGTTAATCTTTCATTCTGAAAACATCACATTGATTGATTTTCATTTGTGAAATGAGTTTTGCATCCAAAGATGTATTCTATTTTGCTATTATGTATTAGTATAGTCTTTTTATTTGTTGTTTAATCTAGTTTGCTAGTAACTTTTGAAGAATTTTTTTAATATCCATCAGATTTGGGCCTATAGTTTTTTCTTTTGGTGTCTTTGTCTGGCTTAAATATCAAAGTGATTCTGGCTTCATAAAATATACTAAGCACTACCTCTAGCTCTTTTTTTTTTATAAGATTTTAAGAAGTATCTTTGAATATTCAGTATAATTCAGCCAAGAAGCCATTCGGTACTGAGATTTCATTTGTTGGGAGGTTTTAATTACTTTTGTCTATCTCTTTGTTACTTGAATATGCCAATATTCCATTTCTTTCTGGTTCAATCTAGGTAGTTGATTTTTTAGCTATCTATCCTTCCACAACTCTAAGTTTTTTTAATTTATTGGCATATAATTATTCATAGCATTCCCCCTTACCCTTTTTCTTTCAGCTATGTATATTTAGTGTTTCCATTTCCACTTTTAAAATTTTATTTCAATCTTATTTCTCTCTTTCTTAGTCTAGGTATAGATTTTCTTATTTTCTTTAAAAAGCAATTTTTGGTTTTGTTTCCTATTTTTATGTTCTTTTTGTAATTTATTTCTATTTGGATCTTTATCATATCCTTCCTCATACTAGCTTTTGGTATAGTTTGTTCATATTTTGTAGCTCCCAGAGCTGTAATAATAGGCTATTTTATATGAACATTTATAAATTCCCTTTTATTGCATCCCATACTTTTTAATATTATGCATTTTAATTGTGATTTGTTTCAGTAATTTATGTTTAAAATAATTTTAAAGGGAATGGGAGAGGTGGAGAGAGAGAGAGACAGAGAGAGAAAGAGAGAGAGAGAGAAATCTTATATTGCTGGTTTACTCCCCAAATGCCTGCAATAGCCAGGGCTGGGTAAGGCTGAATCAGGAGCCACAAACTCAGTCTTAGTCTCTTTTTTGAATGACAGGGACCCAGGTATTTGAACAATCACCTGCTATTGCCCATAGTTACATTATCAGGAAGATGGACTCAGAAGTGGAACCAGGACTTGAATTCATAATCTGATATGGGATGCAGGTGTCCCAAATGGTATCCTAACCATTGCACCAGATGCACACTTCTAACTTTCTCCCTGACCTCTTTGATTATCTAGGAGCATGTTGTTAATTTCCTCATATTTGTGAATTTTCTAATATTTGTCTTTTTTATTGATTTCTAATGTCATAATGTTGCAAACAGAGACAATACTAGGTAAGATTTTGAGCTATAATTCCTTGAAGCTTGTTTTGTGGATTACCATGTATAGTCTAGAAAATGCTCCATTTAAATTAGAGAATATAATCTGATGCTGTTGGATGGGAAGTGTGTTGGGGGGAGGGTATGTGTGTGTATAAAATATATGCTAGGTCTATTTGCCTAAAGTGTGGCTCAATTACAGTGTTCTCAATTTTCTGTTTCCTTGTTTCATTGAATGTTGAAAATGAGGATTTTAATAATAAATATTATTGTATTTATATATATTTTTCTTTGTTTATATATGTTAATTTTTGTTTTGTATATGTAGATGTTCCTGTGTTGGGTTCATTTATTCAAATATTTATGGTTGTTATGTCTTGCACAGAACTGACCACCTATTCATTTAATAGTGTCCTCCTTTGGCCCCTTGTAACCATTAGTTACATGAAGTCTTACAAAGACACAGCCACCCCTACCCTGTTTGGTTATTATTTGTGTGGAATATCTTCTCTGTCCTTTTGTTTTCTATTTCTCTTTCAAGATAAAATGAGTATCATGTGTGCCTAATGGTCTTATCTTTGTTTTAATCCATTAAGCCACTCTGTTTTTTGATTGGAGAGTTTAATCCACTTCAAGTTATTATTGATAAATGATAACATTTTGATAACTGTATTCTGGTTGTTTTGTTTAGTTTTTGTTTCTTTCTTACTCTTATCTTTGTGATTTGGTGATTTTCATGTTGCTAATCTTTGGTTTCTCTCTCTTGTATATATGCTGTAAAGTATTGCTTTATGGTTTCTATGGGGCTTATGTACAATATCTTAATGCTAATCAATTAAGCTAATAGCTCAATTTGTTGTACACAGATACTTAAGACTTTTATCCAGCCACCACAATTGATACTTGTGTTGTCACAATTTAAATTTCATATATACTGTGTTAACAACTTCCTGTAGTATAAGGAACACTTTTCTGGGTCTTAGCTGACAGGTTTTTTTAACAGCAGTTTGAATATATCATCCCATTCTCCCATGGCCTGCAAAGTTTCTGCTGAGAAATCTGATCTGCTGAGAGTTCCTTTGTGTGTCACTTAACACTGTTCCCTGTTTTTAAACTTTTCTCTTTTTAATGGTATTTTGATCGTAATCTTCTTTGGTGAAGGACATTTCTGGTTAAACTTGTTAGGAACTTCAGGGCTTCATGAACCTGATTGTTTTTGTCTTCTAAAGCTTCACACATCTTTTGCAATTATTTCAGCAAATAAACTTTCTGTGTGTTCCTAAGCTAAAGAGATTCCTCCTGGTGGTGGATCTGACACAGGCCACAGGCTGCCACAACAGTGCTTTCATGCAGGCTACAGGAGCTTGAATGGCTGCGGAGCCAGGGTCCTAGGCTCTATGTCTTGTTGAGCTCCAGGGGCACCGACATGGATGTAGTTCCACTTTCAGAAGCAGAAGTGGAGGCAGCATTCTCATCAAGCTGAAGAATGTGTCTCTGAAGTACTTTCTAATAGTTTGTGCTCAGGGGACAGGAATGTAGTTGTGACTGATCCTGTGGGTCAGCATGAGTACTGCTGCAAGAAGTGGTATCGCAGAGGCTCAGGCCCTCAGGATCTGGGCACAGCTGTAATTTGTGTCTCAGATCCAAAAGAGCACAGTGACTCCTTGAGCACCAGGAGAGAAGGTCCTGTGTGCTGTTGATTGGACTCTCTATGATGTGAGATAGCAATAGTCCAATCTCTGTGTGGCTTGGTATAGTGGTAGCAAAGACCTAGGGATGGTGAGGGATAGCTGTGGCTCGAGTCCTAGGGGGTGTGCAGTAATGCCATGATCGTTAGGCTTCCAGGGGGATTGAGGTGCTGTGTCTGTTCATTCCAGAGTCTGAGGTGGCACAACTCGGCCAATCCTGTCTTTGCTCTGGGGGATGTACTGCCATATCAATGAAGGAGCTGGTAATGTGGCTCCTCTGCTGAGCATGGCTCTGGTGTCCATGGCTCAGGCACCGAGGTGGATTCTGCTTCCATGGGCCAAAACTCCAATCAACTCGAGTGAAGAAGCCTGTTTTTCAGGTTTTGAAGGTGGGGGACGTGCATAGCCTTAATTGTGGCTTCTGCACTGTGTGTATATTCCTGGATCTGGGATGATAATGTGTCTTATGGACTTGGGCATTAAGGCTTGTTACTGCTCTCTGGACTGAAGCTACAGTTCACCAGTGCTACAGTTTCATGTCAGCTTAGAGACCTGGGAACATGGGTATTCACTGGGAATAATTTTCAAGTGGCTTGGTACAAGCCAACAATGGAGATGGCAGGGGGGAGGTCGAATGCCTGCTATTTGTTATTTTCCTATGAGGTGGGGCAATTCAACATCTCGTCTGGGGAATGCTACATTACAATGTGTATTTGCAAGGTACAATGACAACTGTCTTAGAACAAAAGGATGCGGAGGCTACTAGCCCCTGGACTTTAGCTGTGGCATTTCTTTCAAGATGGCACAACGGAGTGGAAGCCTGGATCATGGGAGGCAGATTTCAAGGAGGGTTATTTCTCTGTGTAAGTGAAACCATGAAAACTCCAGGCAGTTCCCTAAGCTGGGCTCAGGGACTGCAGTAATGCAAGATCCTCCCATAGTTAATACTGTAGGTATCTGTGAGAGTGACATGGAACTGGTGCCAACTGATCATCTTCACTCCACAGAAGTCCCCTTGGTTCCTAGTATATCCCAAATAGGAGATGGGGTGGCAGGGACGAGGGATTTTACTCCCCTCTCTATACAGTAAAGCTGAGTTTCAGCTCTCCAAATAGTTTCTGTCACTCCCTTACTGTGCTTCTCCCTCCTTTAGAAACTCTGGTTGAACTGTAGGGTGGGAAGAATCACTAGGTTTCTAAATTTGTATATATGAAATGCATGAAGTTGTTTATCTTAAATAAAAGAAATGACAGCAGTTTAAACATCTACATGAAAAAAAATCAAATTAGCACTATCACTCTTTTTTTTTTCCCCTATGGAAGACTTTGCTCCCTCCAGTACATTTTGTAAAATATTGTCTGCCTGACTTTTACTTGCTAATCACAAAATGATTTCTCTCTGCTAACTCCATTCTCTGTCACAAAACGGCAAATAGAAAGCTTTTATTTCTATTCTCTTTTTGTCATGAAAGAGACATTACTTCTTTCGGGCCTAAAAATGGGAGCAGATCTCCCATAGAGCAACATCAATACAGTGATGGGACATTACCTTAAATGTTCCCGGGGCAACAATAGCTCAATAGTGTTATTGTTTAAATATAATAAGCCCGACATTGGATGGATTACTTTACAAAGACCAAGCAAAATCAAAGTTCTCAATCAGCTAAGTTCTAAAGCAAGAGTTCAAAGTAAAATGAGCTGCAACAAAGATAAGGCCCCCCCAGTGAATACAGTTGGCAAGAGATTGTTATTTTTCCTTCTTTACAGAGGGTATGGGGGAGTGGGCCCCTTGTCTGAGCTTGTAGGATTACTACTTCTGGGGTTCAGGGACAGGATCTCTATGCTGTTCTGCTCCTTTGTCTCTTGCAGTTCAGAGCACTGCATGAGCTGGGATGCACCCTGGCTCTACTGACTTCAGTTGGATTCATGAGACTAAAGTCATTCTGGCTCATTTGGTGGAATGTCTGTGGGCCCCCAGGGGTAGAGATGTGCATGGACTTCTGTTTTTTAAGGCAGTCTGGAATCCAACACTGACTCATTTCTCATAATGGTGCTACATTGCCACAGCCTGTGTTATGAAGGTTGCAGAGGATATAATGTGAGTTCCTTCTCTGAAATAGAACACTGTGGATACTCTACATGGAGCTCTGCTTATTGGAAACCTCTTCTGTGATGACTTTGCATTCTTCCCATGGTTAGGCTTGCCTGCATAAGGTGTTTGTGCATAGGGCTCTGCTGAGGTTCTCCTGTCTACCCTTTCTGCTGCGAAAGATACTTCCCCAGACATTGGTCCAAGTTCTCAGTTTCCTGTTGACGTTGTTCCTCCCTTTATGCAGCCATCCTAGTCTGCATGTCCTATTAGGAGTTGATTATCCCCTCACTGAGTTCTGGTATTCTTCCTCAGGCACTCACACAAAATTGCTGTTATTTATGTGTTGTTTTGGTTCCCCTCGGTAGAGGGAGTGTGGGGAGCAAACCGGACTAGACTGAGTTACTGGAATTAAGACTTATTCTATGCATCTGCTCTCCCACAATATGGCGCTGGGAGAGAAGTAAACAGCTTCTACACAGCTGCCTCCAGTTCAACCAATAAACTGTAGGACTTGCTACTGATTGGAGGAGAGCAGCGTACTCGGCGTGTGGGCAGCCGAGTTAGGATTGGCGGAGGAGGACTATAAAGGAGGAGAGAGACGGCATGCACCGAGAACATCTAAGGGGAACATCTAGCTGAAGGAACACCTGTGCAGCCCCCGAGAGAGCCGGCTGGCGGTGTGCCGCTCCCCTGCGGAAGTGGGGAATGTGGCCAGGGGGAACTGCCCTTCCACGGAGGTGGAAGGGGCAGTAGCCAACCCGGGAAGAACCAGCAGCAAACCCGGGGAGGGCCGAGCAGACGAAAGAACAGCGCAGGGTCCTGTGTCGTTCCTCCACGAAGACGGGGAGCGACAAGGGAGAAATGAATACGGTGCACCTCTGTGATGCCATCTTGTACCTAACCTCTTTCATTATGTTCAGTAAGTTTTCATAGAGTTGGTGTCTGTTCTTTTATTGAATCTGACAATCTCTAGCTCTTATTTTATATTTAAAGTGAGTGGTCTAAACACCCTCAAATAAGTGTCATGATTTTGATCTACATTTCCATAATGGCTAGTGACATTGAGTATTTTTTTTTTTTTATGTATCTGTAGGCTATTTGTATTTCTTCTTTTGAGAACTGTCTAATCAGCTCCTTTGCCCATTTCTTAACTGGATAGGTTGTTTGCTCAGCTGTTGAACTTTTTTAGTTCCTGGTGTTCTGGAATATTAATTATTTGTCAGATAAGTGGCCTTTAGACATTTGCTTCCATTCTCTGGATGTCTCTACTCCATTGCTTGTTTCCTTTAGTGTACACAAGCTTCTAGTTGTGATACAGTTCCGTTGGTCTAGTTTTGCTTTTGTTGCCTGTCCTTTGGGGATCTCCTCCAAAAAATCATTGCCTAAACCAATGTCTTAAACAGTTTCTCCTGGGTTTTCTTCTAGCAGTTTCATGGTTTCAGGTCTTATATTTAGGCTTTGATCTATCTTGAGTTGACCTTTGTATATGGTGAAATGTAGGGATCTAGTTTTATTCATTATTTTACATATACAAGTTCAGTCCTGCCAGCACCATTTATTGAGGAGAATCTCCTTTATCCAATGTATGTTCTTGCCATGTTTGTCAAAATTGGTGGGCTGTATGTGCATGAATTAATTTCCCTGCTCTCTATTCTGTTCCATTGATCTAAATTTCTGTGTTCATGCCAGTACCATGATGTACTAATTACTATGACTTTGAAATAGGTTTTTGAAACCTAGCATTGTGATACTTGTCAATCCCTCCCTCCTTTCTTTCCTTCTTTCCATCCTTCGTTCATTCATTCTTTCCTTTTTATTTATTTGCTGAGGATCATTTTGGTTATTCTGAGTCGTTTGTGCTTCCATGTAAATTCTAGGGTTGCATTTTATTCTTCTGTAAACAATGTAATTACTATTTGGTGGGAATTGTCATGAATTTGTAGAATTCTTTGAATAGTATGGACATTTTACAGTGTTGATTCTTTCAATCCACTAATGTGTTCATTGTTTTGTGTCCATGATTCTTTCATCAGTGTTATTATTTTCATTGTAGAAATCTTACTTTTTAATTTATTTCCATTAAAATTTTTGATAGCTGTTATGGATGAGATTTCTCTTTCAGCAAGATCATTATTGATGTATAAAAATGGTGCTGTTTTTGTGAGTGCATTTTGTACACTGAAACTTTCCCAAATTGCTTTATCAATACTATGGAATATTTGTATAATGTATAGGTATTTCCATCTATGAAATCATATCATTTGTAAACATAATATTTTATTTACTCATTTCCAATTTTGATGCCCTTTATTTATTTCTCTTTCCTAGTTGCTTTTGCAATACTGTATTGAATAAGAATAGTGACTGTGGACATCCTTGTCTTACTCCAGATCTGAGGGGAAAATATTTCAGCTTGTCCTCATTTGGTAAGTTATTCACTGTTGATTTTTCATATACTACATTTATAGTTTTGAGGTGGTAACCTTCCATGCTTAATTGAAAATTGTCATACTTAAAGTTTTTATTAGGAAGGGATGTCAAACCTTATCAGATGCTTTCTCTGCCTCTTTGTAGATCATGAGATTTTCGTACTTTATTCTGTTGATGTGATTTATGATGTTTATTAATTTGTAAATGTTGCATCATTCTTGCACTCTGGGGATAAATCACATTTGCTTGTGAGGCATGATCTTTTTCTTATAGTATTAGATGAGATCAGGCACGTTCGGGGTGCTAATATTTTCTTGATATTTTTTTCTGTTTATCAAGGATATTGATCTGTAGTTTTATTTTTGTGTTGTGTCTTTTGTTTTGGTATCAGAATAATGTTGAACTCATAAAAAGAGTTTGGGCAGAGTTCCATCCTATTCACTTCAAAATTAGACATGATTAAAACTAAAGTGTATGTATGTGTGTTGGTGTGTGTATATATATATATATATATATATATTATTTTTTCTTAAAAAGAGAAGTTTTAAATGCCACAAAGTAAGGATTTCATGACAATGGTCATAACTTGTGAAAGTGAATGTCTTGTCATTTACATGTGTGGGGAGCAACTCGGACTAGACTAAGTTACTGGAATTAAGACTTATTCTATGCATCTGCTCTCCCACAATATGGCGCTGGGAGAGGAGGAAACAGCTTCTACACAGCTGCCTCCAGTTCAACCAATAAATAGCAGGACCTGCTCCTGATTGCAGGAGAGCAGCGTACTCGGTGTGTGGGTAGCAGAGTTGGGATTGGTGGAAAAGGACTATAAAGGAGGAGAGAGACAACATGCATGGGGAACATCTATCTGAAGGAACACCTGTGCAGCCCCCGAGAGAGCCGGCTGGCGGTGTGCTGCTCCCCCGTGGAAGTGGGGAAAGTGGCAGGGGGAACCGCCCTTCCACGGAGGTGGAAGGGTCGGTAGCCAACCCGGGAAGAACCAGCAGCAAACCCGGGGAGGGCCGAGCAGACAAAAGAACAGCGCAGGGTCCTGTGTCGTTCCTCCACGAAGAGGGGGAGCGACAACATGTAAGGATTAGTTGAAGTGATATTTATAATTAAATATCCAATGATACGGCATCCACACAATTTTTATACTCTACATATATTAATGTCTACAGATGAGGAAAAACATATGATATTTGCCTTTCTGGTTTGGCTTATTTCACTTGTATAATGGTCTCCAGTTCCATCCATTTTATTGCAAATATCAGTATTTTTTATGGCTGAGCAATATTTCATTTTGCATATATACCACATTTTCATTATTCAGTCATCAGTTGATAGACATAGATTCATTCCATATCTTTGCTATTGTGAATTGATCTGCTATAAATATGAGGATTATGGTACCTCTGCCATATGCTTATTTCATTTCCTTTGAATATGTTCAGATGGGTGGGAAGGCTGAGTCAAATGGTAGATCTACTTTTAGTTATTTGAGGAATCTCCATATTTTATTCCATAATAGCTGTACCTATTTACCTTTCCAGCAGCAGTATATTAGGGTACCTCTTTATCTACAACCTCAACAGCATTTGCTGGTTTTTGAGTTATGGGGGTAGCCATTCTAACCAGTTGAGTTGATATGCATTGTTGTTTTTTCTGCATTTCCCTGATGGCTAGTGATCCTGAGCATTTTTCATGTGTTTATTGGCCAAGTATATTTCACCTTTTTTTTTTTTTTACTTTATTACATGTCTATTCATATCCTCTACCCATTTATTAACTGGATTTTTTTGTTGTTGTGAAGATTCATTATCTCCTTTTACTTTCTGGATATTAATCTTTTATCAGGTGCATAGTTTGCAAATATTTTCTCCCATTCTTTCTGTTGCCTCTTTGTTCAGTTTTACATTGGTGTACAGAAAGTTCTTTGCTTGATATAATTCCATTTGTCTATTTTTGCTTTTATTGCCTGTGCTTCTGGAGTCTTATCCAAGAAGTCTATGCCTAGGCTAATGTCTTTGAGTATTTTCCCTATATGTTTCTCTACCTATTTAGTGGTTTCATAGCTTAGGTTTAGATCCTTGATGCATTCAGAGTTGATTTTTATGTGGGATATAAGATGGTAGTTTTGTTTCATACTTCTGCCCACAGAGATCAAATTTTCCCAACACCATTTGTTGATGGATTGTCCTTTCTCCTGGGAGAGATTTTAGCTCATTTGTCCAACGATTAGCTAATTGTAGATGTGTGGATTATTTTTGATTCCTATTCTGTTCTATTGGTCTACATATGTATTTTTGTGTTAGGCCATTTTGATTTTAACAGCCCAGTAGCCCTGAAATGTGGTATTGTGATGCTTTTGAATTCCTTTTTGTTGTTCAAGATTGTGTCACCTATTAAGGGTCTTTTATGTTTCATTATGAATTTTAAGATTGATTTTTCTAGTTTTGTGAAGAATGTTCTTGGATTTTGAAATTTTTAATTAATTCGTTTGAAAGTCAGAGTTGAAGTACAGACAGTGAGATCTACCTACAGGTTAACTTCCCAGATGGCTGAAGTGGCTAGGGCTGGGCCTTTCCACAGTGCCAATTTTGCTGCTATAATAACTAAATCATTACATACTAAATGCAGGGTTTTTTAGAAATAAATACATATTTCTAAAAATTTGTAGATGTAAAATAGGCATTGATTTCACAGTATTTTTTAACTTGTTGGAATGATTTTTTGTCTTCATGAATAATGATTTGAAATGTCTCCTTTTTCATCAATTCCGCTGATAGATATTTGCCAGAGTTACTGTTCAGATAGCAAAGTGGGCAATTTTTAACTCAGTTTATTCCAAAGGGAGGATAAGAGTTAAAGTAGTATCCTAAGACACACCCTGAATGAGATCATTCTTCTCTCCTGGAGATTATTCTAATAAATGCAGCTCCCACACAAAATATCTGAGGATGTGGAAATATTAATTTTGGAAGAAAATACCTTGTTGGGTACTGGACATTTGGAAAAACCAAGCTGATATATTATGTATAAGTTTAGACTTCGAAATTTAGAATATAATACAGCTCACCCTCTGTATTCTTCTTAGGCCTTGAGTTTACTGTGTTTTTAAGACTTTCTACAGACATTTCATTTGACACTGATTAATAGAAGATTTTCTGAATGGCTTAACATTGCTCATTGATAAAACTAAATTTTTCCACATAGTGAAGTTCAAATTTTCTTATATTATAAAATTAGGATTTAAAAATATTTTGTAATCTATCATTTTACTATATTATGAATGGTTAAGTATAGATGATACCTTGCCTCACATTGCACCATGTTTTTTATAGCATAAAAGTTTTACCTTATTCAAACCTCTACATGAGTCATGTGGTTTCTCCATCTTCTATTTTCCTTTTTAAAAGTAAACATAATGTTTATTGAAGACACTTTACTGGCTTTAGAGAAATGTATTTAAGAGAAATTGAGGACTGTGTAGTATACTTGAATTCTCTGGAAACAAATGCTTTTAGTACCATTATTAGTGGTTGTTAAAAAGGGAAATGTGGGGCTGGTGTTTGGCACAGCAGGATAAGCTACTGATGCAGTGCTGGCGTTGTTCCAGACCTGGCTGTTCTGCTTCCAGTCCAGCTCCCTGCTGATGTGCCTGGGAAAGAAGAAGAGGATTGTCCATGTGCTTGGGCCCTGGTCACCCAAGTGGAAGACCTGAATGGAGTTTCAGGCTCCTGGCATCAGCCTAGCCCAGCCTTGGCTATTGAGGGCATTTGTGGAGTGAGCCAGCAGATGGCAGATCTCTCCCCCTCCCTCCCTCTCTCCCTCTCTCACTCTCTCCCTCTCTTACTCTCTTTCTGTAACTTTGCCTTTCAAATCATAATAAATTTAAAAAGGAAAATGTGTTAAAATGATTGTCCAGTAGAAATCTGTTTAATTTAGGTTAAGAACAAAGGGGTATATCATACATCACAAAAAATTGCTCTGTCACATAATGTTGTTATCCAATATCTGCACCATTTATGTTATGTTATTGATGTAGAAGGCGTGAGACTGCTCTTCTAGTAAATTTTATGGCTTCAGGCACATCAGAATGTGTCCCTTGAGAAAACTGTCACTAGTTGACTTTTGTTGCGAGTGTAATAATGGCATGGAGGCGGTATTGGTCCCAATAAGGCTTTGTTACCATGCAGTACAGAAGTCACATATTTTTATTTGTATAACACAACAAACTGGATACACCAACCACCCAGAGTTCCCAAAGTACCTCCTCATGACTTAGCCACAGAGGGCAGAGTAGTGCAGTGTGGGCAGGGCAGGTGCCTCTGAGCCTGAAAGCACAGCTCTTCAAATGCAATGAGACTCTCAGCATCTGGCTGGGGGTTCAGCTTCAAATGGGCCGAGTCTCAGCTCAGGGAGAGCAAAGCCTCAATGCGTGGTGAGTGCAGAATTGGCTGGGGAACTCTCTGGCAGGAAAAGCTGAATGCGGTAGGTTAACCCTGAGCTTCTGCTCAGCCACACTCAGAAGAATCTGTTCAGAGTCCCCACTGGCCTCCGCAGACTGCGTTTTTTATATTTTTGGACAGTCTGTAGGGTTGATAAGGTCCCAAGGAGGATGTGCGCGGGCCATGGGTAGTTCTTATGAAGTCCATACAGATCTCCTGTAATCAGCTTGGCTCTTGCTTATTTTTATTAATGTTATGGTGAAGTTGTTCAATTTTCTGCTCCTTACGACTTTCATTAATTTATTCTGAATGTTTTTTCTGTTTTTTTTTTTTTTTTTCAAGAGATATTGAGTTCCTTTATACATCTTGTAGGCTCTGAATCAATATATATTACATTTTGCATTGGAATTAAAATGCTTACAATACAGGTGTTCTGGAATTTTTAATTATGTTTAATTTTTTAGTATTTGAAAAATGATTCCAATGAATCAGTTTTCTTTGTTTCTTAGGATAACAGGAAGCATTTTTCTTGTCTTAAGAATATAAAAACCTAAAATTATTTAAGGAGGCTAAAATTTTTATGCAATATATGATTAAGGTCAAGGAGAAAAATCCATTAGGAAGAAATGACTTTAGTCAATTAAAACAATCTATGAATAAGTTATAATTACTTTTCCTCATCAATAGATGTTCTGAATATCTTTAGCAGGATACTGTTTTGTGGCTGATTATATATGATAAATACAAAAGATTCTGAGTCAGAATACCTAGAAGATTACTCTTTTTTTTTTAAAGATTTATTTTATTTATTTGAAAGAGTTACAGAGAGAGGTAGAGACAGAGAGAGAGGTCTTCCATCCGCTGGTTCATTCCCCAGATGGCCACAACGGCTGGAGCTGCACGGATCCGAAGCCAGAAGCTTCTTCTGGGTCTCCAACATGGGTGCTAGGGCCCAAGGACTTGGGCCATCCTCTACTGCTTTCCCAGGCCATAGCAGAGAGGTGGATGGGAAGAAGAGCAGCCGGGACATGAACCGAAGCCCATTTGGGATGCCGGTTCTTCTGGCAAGGGCATTAACCCACTGTGCCACAGCATCGTCCCCATAGAAGATTGCTCTTAATAGTACTGTTATTCATAGTTATTTGTGTCAGCCTAGTACAAGCTGAAGTTGACCAGTAATTTGGGGAATTCAAATAGAATTATGATCACATACACTTGGTTGGTACCAGATGTCTAGGTATTCCAAGGGTTCTAACTCAGAGAAAATGATAATGAAATGATTTTTAGCACATGTACCTCAGAGACTATTCTAAGTTAATGTGTATAAAGCTAACACTCTACCAGTAACTAAGAGCTGTGGACAATTGTGCTAGCAGCAAAGTGTAGTGATTTTATTTAGATTATGGTATATCAACATTTTAACAATTGCTCTCGATTATTGCAGTAAACTATAATAATAGTTTCCAAATGGCATCATTTACTTGTCTAAATGGCAAAGTCCTTAGAACAAGGAGATCATGGCTTCCTGAGGTAGTTTCCAGAGTTTAACTTTCATATCAGTACAACAAGTTGAACTGAATCTGTTGACAAGTTAAGAAGAATGATGGCTCTGTCATCATGTGGACTGTCAGATGTGTTTTGGAGCTGGAATACCACTGTGGATTTTCTCTGCCTTGGAGAAATTAGTGAACCAGAATATAAACCATAAGACCTAAAATAGGCAGCCAAATTCACGAAAATAAAAATACCATAAATAATTTGACATATGTTGAGATTTAGAAAGCTATTGACATGTTTTCATATTAAGTTGATAATGAAAAACTGAAAACATAGCATTTTTTGGCTAAAATTGAGCAAATTGTCAATTTAGTTTTGTATAACATTTGTGATGCCCTTTATGAAAACTGTCTTAGTGAATCTTTTACCTAGTTTAAAATATAATCCAAAAATATTTAAATGGTTAAATAATTCTTTCAGTAAGAATTAATAGAAAACTTATTTCATGTAAGTAACAAGTTACATTCTAAGAAGCATGTATAAATATATTTAACTTGGACCTTCCCTTAAGGAGAGCTTTACTTTCTTGATGAATTAACCAACATAGCTTCATTTATCTGAAAATATGCTGATTTATGTCTGGGATACACTAATTGCTCATTGTGGCTCCTGAATATTCATATACTTTTGCTCTCAGTAATTGAGTTTTATGCTTACTAAAAACCAGTTAAATGTGTTCCAAAATAAGCTGTATTTGCTTTTGTCACAAGGTAATTTAACAACATTAAGTTCTGAGTCCCCGAGATTGCTCCCAAGTCCAGTGCTTTGCTAAGAGAATGCAATAGACAGTCGTGACCATAACTAAGATTTATTGAAGGGAAAGGATTCAAAATTAATTTGGAAAAGGAAAATGGTACCAGGTACAAAGTTAGGATAAAACCAGTTAATATTCAGAGAGTATCCTCCCAGTGGTATCACACAGCATGTACTTAATTCATCTAGCAACTAGTTGTGGCAATCCATATAACCTGCCAACCAGAAAGTCATGTGGAGCTGGGAGTCTGTTAGAGGTTTTGTTGAGGCTCAGTCACGTAGGAACCATCTGTGTGGCCCATGCCGTAATTCCAGAGTGCCAGGGAAGAGGAGGTGTTCATCATAAATTGCATCGTTTGCACAACTGAGGCACAATGAAATGCTTTTATTATTTAGGAACTTTATATTCTTATTGGGAACTGTTTATAAGCCAGATCTCTAACTTGCCAGCTTTGCAGGCAGACTATTTTAAGGATAAGAATCTTAGGGCTGCTATGCTTTGCTTTCTGTCTATATATAAACCAATGAAAAAGGGGAGGGTGGAAGGGAAAATTTTATGAAAATTAAATTTAATATTTTAAAGGGAATTGGTAAAGGCAATTTGTCAAAAATAATTGCAGCAGTTGACATATGTATCTGCTAGTCCTTTACCTATCGAACTTCCATGTGCATCAAAATCACTTTGGGATTTGGTTAAAGTGTTAAATTCATATTGAATTCTTATATAGTGCCCAAGACTCTTTATTTGTAATGTTAAAGTATGGGGATGAGGATTCTGGTTCAAGGATTATACATTGAGCACCAAGTTTCTAGAGGGGCATTAAAAGAAAAATTAGAAAATATTCCAGGTTTTATATCTTCAGATTAATATATAGGTATTTTTAAAGTTTCTGCTCAATATTAAAGAACTGAAATTGAGGTAATTATGTGTTATTTTGCATTGCTATATAACGTACACCCCCAATCTGTGTAGTTTCTAAACAGAGAGGCTTATGTAGCTTATAAACCTGGCGTCTAAGGGCCTGGCACCAACACTGCTCATTTCTGGAGAGGGTCTTATGGCAAATGGTGTCACATGAAGGGAACACACGCCAGAGAGACCATTGGGTCTGTATGCAGAAGAGAAAAACATGCTAAGACAGAGAGTGAGAGACCTGTGAGACCAGCTGTAGTGCAATCATGAGGGCAGCCAAACCCAGGCACATCCAGTAGGGGTCCCCTCTTAAAGGTTCCCTCACCTTTGAACAGCATTACATTTTGGATTTAAGCCTCAACGTGAGTTTTGATGGAGACAAATTACATTCAAAACACAGTATGGCAGGAGCCAGCACTGCGGCATAGTGGGTAAAGCTGCCGACTACAGTGCCAGCTTCCCACATAGGCCCAGTCTAAGTCCTGGCTGCTCCACTTCCAATCCAGCTCTCTACGAAGGCCTGGGAAAGCAGTAGAAGATGGTGTGGGAGACCTGGAAGAAGCTCCCAGCTCCTGGCTTAGGATCGGCACAGCTCTGGCCATTGTAGCCATCTGGGGACTGAACCAGTGGATGGAAGACCTTTCTCTCTGTCTCTCTACCTCTGCCTCTATGTAACTCTGTCTTTCAAATATAAATACATTTAAAAAAAACACAGTATGGTAAGTAAAATATTATAAGTGTGATTTAGAAGGGGCAGTTATATAACATTAATCAATAGATCCAAATTCAAAGAAATGATTATGATTCTATGCTAATATATTCATCTGTAAATATACAGTTGCATTATTTAACATGTTGATGTGAAACTTATGTTGTTGATTGCTGGTTTTCATAAAGCTTTTCATTTGCTTTATTCTTAGTGGACAGTTCTATTGATAGCAAGGAATTTAGGGAACAACATAGAAATATCATCTAATGGAAATTATGTAATGATACAGAGATTTCAGAATAGAAATCAATCCAATCAAAAATGTCCCTTTTGTAAAGAGTTGGCATTTGTACCTTGGAGGCTTGAAGGATCAGTAGATTCAGATAAGGCATGACAGATGTAATGGAAATGATGATGGAATCTTTTCAGAGAGAATTAGGATTTATGGAAAATTGTAGTTGAGATAAGTCTAAGAAGGTAGGTTGATTGTTTCCAGATTGTACAGCTTTGATGGACAGAAAAGCTTCCATTAAAAACAAAAATACTGAGTCTCTCTCCTCTTACACT
Source organism: Oryctolagus cuniculus (assembly GCF_964237555.1). Classification (NCBI taxonomy): domain Eukaryota; kingdom Metazoa; phylum Chordata; class Mammalia; order Lagomorpha; family Leporidae; genus Oryctolagus; species Oryctolagus cuniculus. The sequence continues at coordinate 86,335,531 of NC_091442.1, forward strand.
CCAATTCAAAATCCTTCAATGGCTTTTCTTAACACTTAGAATGGAATCCAAACAGTGAGAAAGGCTCTAACAAATACCTCACCTCATCTGGATGCAAGCTACCTCTTTGTTATCTGCACCAGTATGATGTGCTTCAGTGTGTCAAACAGATGAAGAATCATTTGAAGTTCATGAATATTGGATGTTATCTTTTAATTCCATATTTTCAAGAACTTTTGAAAAGTATCCTTGTGTAACTACTTCAAGACTTTGTGTGTGTTCTTCATTGTGTGTGGTAGAGCCATTTCCCAGACACTACCTTGTTTCTGTTTTATTTTGTCTTTTTTTAAGTGTTAACTACTTAAAGAAGTCATCTTCAATAGCTCAATCTTAAATATCAACTGCCCATCATATTCTATTCTTGAATTCTGCTTTTGTGCCCTTGCATAGTGCCTATTGTAACCTAGCATTATTTTTTATATTTTATTTTTGTCTATAACGTCTAAGATGGAAATTGATTTGATTGCATTATCTCTAGAGCCGAGTGTAGTGACAATATACTGAGGTATTCAATGAATATTAGATTAATAAACAAATTATCATTATGTATTATACATCGAAATTTTTTATATCAGGACTGATTTAATATCATAAACCTAATAAATGGATGTTAGTGATATGAGTAGAGCGATTCTTGATGTATAGTAGGTATTCAATAAATATTAGAAGAGTGGATATCTTAATTTTATGCATTGAATATTTCATGAAATATCATTGCTACTTTTACAAAATAAAAAGACTATTTATGAATTAGCTAGTTTAAATGATTTTTGTGGGGAGCAACTCGGACTAGATTGTTACTGGAATTAAGACTTATTCTATGCATCTGCTCTCCCACAATATGGCACTGGGAGAGGAGGAAACAGCTTCTACACAGCTGCCTCCAGTTCAACCAATAAACAGCAGGACCTGCTCCTGATTGGAGGAGAGCAGCGTACTCGGTGTGTGGGTAGCAGAGTTGGGATTGGTGGAAGAGGACTATAAAGGAGGAGAGAGACAACATGCACCAGGAACATCTAAGAGGAACACCTGAGGAACATCTGAGCAGCCCCCGAGAGAGCCGGCCGGTGGTGTGCCGCTCCCCCGCGGAAGTGGGGAAAGTGGCAGGGGGAACTGCCCTTCCACGGAGGTGGAAGGGTCGGTAGCCAACCCGGGAAGAACCAGCAGCAAACCCGGGGAGGGCCGAGCAGACAAAAGAACAGCGCAGGGTCCTGTGTCGTTCCTCCGCAAAGAGGGGGAGCGACATAATGGTGCCGTGACTCGGATATGAAGCCTAGGCAGGGTTTGGTGTCGTTCCTCCATGAAGACGGGGAGCGACATAATGGTGCCGTGACTCGGATATGAAGCCTAGGCAGGGTTTAGTGTTGTTCCTCCGCAAAGAGGGGGAGTGACATAATGGTGCCGTGACTCGGATAGGAAACTTAGGAGGGAAGAAGCAGAAAGAAGTGGGAAAATACCGGAGAGAGAGACTAGAAGAGCCTAGGGAAAAGCCGGATGTAAAAGGTGCCGGAAGAAGCTATCGAAAGCCTAGGCATAGACTCGGATACGGACTGTGGGAAAGAAATTAGGATTGGACGTTAGGATTGAAAGTGAAAGTGAAAGCTGGAAGAAACTTAGACTCGGATACAGGCTATGGCGGGGAAGCTAGGAGATTAAAAGCGAAAGTGAAAGCTAGAACAAACAGACTCGGATACGGACTGTGGGGAGAAGCCAGGAGAAATGAGAGGGGAATATTGTTGGAAGAAAAGTTAGGAAACATACAGGGTAGAGAAAAATGTTAGGAGGATGAAGCCGCGGGGGCAGGCTGAGGCGGAGACGTAAGCTAGCTTGGGATTCGTCGAGTCAGCCCGGGGAACAAGGGGCGAAAATCTGGAACCAGAGGTGGAGACGTGGGCCAGGTTGGAATCTGTCAGATTAGCCCGGGGAGCAAAAGACGGGAAGCCAAACCATAAGGCGGAAACGTAGGCTAGGTTGGATTTCGCCAGGTTAGCCCGGGGAACTTAGACTGAGTACCGGTGGCGGAAACGTGAGCTAGGCTGTGTGATTCGCGGAAGCTGCCGCGCGCAGAGAGAACGCGTGGGGCACAAGTGGGGAGAGCGCACGGAGCGCGAATAGATAGGGAACGTGGGGCTAGCGAAGGCCGTGGTGCGGGCGCGAAGGGCGCGGAGACTGCGGAGCGTGCGAAGCTGAGCTGCACAGAGCCAGGAAGCCGCCGCGGGGCGAGGCGCCGAGAAGCAGCCTCGGGGCGGGCGCCGGGAAGCCGCGGGGATAAGAGAAACAGAAGTTTAGAAGTAAAATGAGAGAAATAGGAATGCTGGCAGATAGAAGTAAAATGGGAGAAATAGGAATGCTGGCAGATAGAAGTAAAATGGGAGAAATAGGAATGCTGGCAGATAGAAGTAAAATGGGAGAAATAGGAATGCCTGGAGATAGACAAATAGAGAAAATAAGGCCTCCCCACAACACGGCAATGAGAGAGCTTGGATTCGGTCTGCCTGATTAGTAAGACGATAAGCACCTGTGGGCGGCTGCAGGTCACCGAAGACAGGCACGAATCAACACCAATAAGTCTCCCCACAATACGGCAATGAGAAGGCTTGGATTCGGTTTGCCTGATTGGTAGGGCTTGTAAGCACCTGCAGGCAGTTCTAGCAGAGCAGAGCATGCACTGCAGGGCACCAAACACAGGCACGCATCAGCGCCTAAAAACCTCCTCACAACATGGTGAAGAGAGGACCCGGATTCGGTTTGCCTGACTGGTAGGGCTTGTAAGCACCTGTGGGCAACTCTAGCAAGCAGAGCAGAGTGTGTGCCGCGGGGCACCGAAGACAGGTGCGTATCAACGCCAAAAAATAAAAAGAAAGGGGGAATTGTAGGGAGCAACTCGGACTAGATTGTTACTGGAATTAAGACTTATTCTATGCATCTGCTCTCCCACAATATGGCACTGGGAGAGGAGGAAACAGCTTCTACACAGCTGCCTCCAGTTCAACCAATAAACAGCAGGACCTGCTCCTGATTGGAGGAGAGCAGCGTACTCGGTGTGTGGGTAGCAGAGTTGGGATTGGTGGAAGAGGACTATAAAGGAGGAGAGAGACAACATGCACCAGGAACATCTAAGAGGAACACCTGAGGAACATCTGAGCAGCCCCCGAGAGAGCCGGCCGGTGGTGTGCCGCTCCCCCGCGGAAGTGGGGAAAGTGGCAGGGGGAACTGCCCTTCCACGAAGGTGGAAGGGATGGTAGCCAACCCGGGAAGAACCAGCAGCAAACCCGGGGAGGGCCGAGCAGACAAAAGAACAGCGCAGGGTCCTGTGTCGTTCCTCCATGAAGAGGGGGAGCGACAATTTTGGCTTGTATGTTATTAGCGATTTTGTTCAGAATACATTTACTATATAGCTACCTCTCTTAATTAAAATTTACATGATTCAATAATGTCATAGTTTAGCCACTACCACAAAGAATTATATTCTGTGCAGCTTATAAACAACAAATTTATTTATCCAACTCCTAGAAGCTCAAAGTCTAAAATGAGATTGCCAGCATGGTCAAGTTTTGGCTAGGGCTCTATTTCTGGTTGGAAATTTTGTACTTCCACTTGTATCATGGGGAAGAAAGGATTGAGAGAACTCTCTGGGTTCTGTGTTTTAGTGGTATGAATTATGTTCATAAAGGATCAACCCTCATAACGCAGTCACCTTACAAAGAATCCATTCCCTAATATTGTCACAATAGGGCTGGAATTTCATCTTAAGAATTTTGAAGGAAGGAACACAAACATTAAATCCATTGCAATTGCCAATATTATATTTGGTAGAGTAATAAATAAGGAAAAGCATAACAAATGTGGGCTCAAGGTATTAACAAGGCCCCTAGTTTTTTTAATTAAAAAAAAAAAATATGTGAGTGGTCAGAGCTGGCTTTGTGTTTGTATTACCTGGGCAGTGATACAGAGTCCCATTTTCAAAAAGACTAAAACTTTGTTTAATGCTCTGTTATTGCCTTTATTATAATTTTATCTTTGAACTTACATTTTAAAAGTTAAGACTGATTGTGAACAAAACAGATGGACACCTTATGCATTTCTACTACCCTTCTTTTCCACCTTTTATCATATAACCTTTGTGATAACCCATGGGCACTGAATTCTTGTTGAAGCTCAAAGGTAAATATTTTATGTCCATGTCTGAATAAGTAGGTCATGACAATCCCAAGAGGCCCTATTTTCTGTTAGAATCAGAACTTGCTTCAAATGCTGACAGGAAGCAATGGCATTATAAGAAACATGAATGACTAAGAAATCCTACCATATGCTTTCATATTGGGCTTTCTTCCTTGTATTAGACAAGTACTTAAAGTGGTGAACTAGAAAGGGAAAGATAGGGCAATCTATAGTTCCTTTTAGAATATGTGTGTCTCAAGATCTGAAGTAAAAACAGTTGAGTTACTTTTGTGTAGTTTTACCATAAGCATGCAATATGGCTTGTACAAATTTGGTGGTTTAGCATACATGCTAAATGTTAATATATTCGCATTTAAGAGTAACAGTGCATATTATAGGGATAAGTTGTAAGATTGTTCTAATAATTAAAATTTTCATTTTCAACTTAGACTAGTGGTAAAAAGCAAATAAAAAACAAGTCAATATATTTATTAGAAAGAAAAAAAGATCTTCCATATGACAGTTCATCCCCAAAATTCCTGCAACAGCCAGAGCTGGCCAAAGTTGCAGTCAGGAGCCCAGATTTCACTTTAGATTCTCTATGCAGATGACAGGGACCTATGCATTTGAATTATTATCTATTGCCTCCCAGGTTGTGCATTATTAGGAGACTGGAATCAGCAGAGTTGGTCTGAACCCAGGCCACTCCAATATGTGGATGTGAACAGCCAAACCAGTGATGCCTTAACTGATGGACCAAACAAACTTCCCCATTTTTAGTACCTTAATGCAATTTTCTCCCGGATTTTTGAATAAAGGTCTACATTTTAACTTTGTACTGGACTGTACACATTACTTAGCTGCCTCATCAACTGGTCTTCAAATGGAAGGAGTTGAGTATGTCTAAGCAAATGTGAAAGAGAAGAAATAAAAAATATAATAAGTAGATAATCCTGACATAGTATGAATAACCTGTGCTTACATATTTGGATGTAGACGATAGGATTCCTAAAATATGTTCATATAATCACCACAATTTTGGTGCTCAGAGTTCCTAGTTTAGAGAAAAGAAAACTGTGGAATAGAGAATTATTTTTTGTTTCTTACACAATTGCCCCTCTTGCTATGATACAAAGAGGGGCTATTTAAAATTTTATTATTTTATTATACTATGTAGAAATATGGTAATGTTAATAATTGTGTTATTAGAAGTACAATCTTTTATAAAGAAATTTTCTATATAGCAATAAAATCTATTATAGATGGGAGACAGTGATGAAAATGGGTAGATTCTCCAAACAGCAGAAAATTCTGTTTATTTTATCACTGTACAATATGACTGCTTTCAGGTTTTCCAAGTAAAGATAATTACAAGATATTGCTTTCCATTCTTGAGATAAATCCTATTTGAATAGACTATGTTATTATCTTAGATGAGCTATTGGATTGTTTGCTAATTTTAAGATCAAAACATTAAATTTCATACATTCATTTTGATGCAAAATGAAAAATTGCAAATAGCGTTATCCTCACCTCAAAAAATAAATTGGAAGGCTTCCTTTTCTCTATACTTCAATTAATTTCAGTGGTATGATTTTCTGATATTTAACATTTTCATAAAGTTTTTGAGGGTGTGACTCCTTTCTAAAGTAATTAATTTGTTTAGACCTTCTGTCTGTACAAAGGCTAATTTGTACAACAAATTACTTCACCCAAGTTTTCAGTTGTTTGTTGGTTTGTGTTGTGTTGTCACTTAAAATTTAAAAAATGTTCTCTATTTTGATGGTTATTTTCTCTAGTAAATTCTAATATTGTGTACTGTATTTGCATTTATCACTTTTATTAATTAGATTGGCTAGAGGTTTGTCTACTTTGTTAATTTGCCAAATATCCATCTTTTCTATTAGTTTAGTTTTTCTAATTCATTTTCTGGATTTGTCTTTGTTAACCTTTTCTTCAGCATTCTTTATTTTTTGTACATTGAGTCTTGATTCATTTATATTATTTTTCATTGTTGATATAGAAATGAAATGGAATGAGTTTTCTTTTAATAAATGCTTTACCTGTATCTAACAGATTAAAAAATACATTAATTTTCCATCTCAAGACTTTTTGCAACAAATGTGCTAATTATGCAGAAACTTCCTATAGTTTGGTGAGTAGTGTTCTTCATTCACCACATTTCCATTGTTTGATATTTAAGATAATTTTCTTGTTTTGATATCTCTTTGTTTTCCTCAGTGAAGACAGAAATAAATGTTTTAGGATCTGGAACAATCAATCAGAGATAGAATACAGAAAATAGTCATTTCTATTATGTTTAGTAACAATAATAAAACACACCCCTTTGTTTTTACAAATTTGGTGGTTCCTTGAGGAAGTTATCCAAATTTTGTATCAAAGTAAGGTTAATTATTGGTGAAAATCACTAATATTTATGCACATTGCATTCTGAAATTTGTCTTGCTTTTATTCACGTATATTAGGTTTGCTCTCTATAATTGAAATCCTTCAGGTGTGGTGGTATTTTACTATCAGCCCCCGTGTTCCTCGTAATTACAGGTCTCCTACGAAGAGTATTTGCCTCTTCAATTGCAGGTATTTTTTCCTGAAAATCATGTTCCTCCAATCACTGTTCTTATGGATAATGGAATTTACCTCAACTTTTGAAAGATAATTGAATCTGTTTATTTGTGAAACAAGATGATCGTTGTTTCTTTGTCTTTTGTTTTCTACAAGGTATAAAAAGTAAAACTTCCATCTTTCTGTAGGAAAACCATTTTTAAAATCAACTTACTGGCCGGCGCCGCGGCTCACCAGGCTAATCCTCCGCCTTGCGGCGCCAGGAGTGCAGTGGAGGATGGCCCAAGTCCTTGGGCCCTGCACCCCATGGGAGACCAGGAGAAATACCTGGCTCCTGCCATCGGATCAGCGCAGTGTGCCGGCCACAGCGCGCCAGCCGCGGCGGCCACTGGAGGGTGAACACCAACAACAAAGGAAGACCTTTCTCTTTCTCTCTCTCTCTCACTGTCCACTCTGCCTGTCAAAAAAAAAATCGACTTACTTATTTGAATATTATTTTGCAAATAATTCATCCTTCCTCTAATAAAATGGTGAGCTTTTGACCAGGATAGGTAAAGTAAGGTGAACAAAAATTATGTGTTGTTCATTTTTTATTTGCAGTAATTAGTATATTTTTTATAATGGTCACTGGATAAATATTTGGTGAATTAATGAAATGGTAGAATTTTACCCGCATTATTCCAGTGGGATCCTATATTCAGTAATAGCTCAAATGTCTCTGGCTTGCTGTATTTTCTCACATACTTCAGGAAGTCAAGCTCACATTGTGGTCGTGGTTATATATTGTTGTGACTTATATGGGCTCATAAACCATGTTGCTCTTGCATTCTCTATAAAACTGAGAAAAGCCACAGACTATTGGCATGCTGTGTGTACCACTCACAATAATATGATCATGGTTATGGAGTGAACTTATCCAGACTGGAAAACCTAGAGCTGCTAAATCATTATTGGTTTACCTTCAGTCCATAGTTTTAAGGGTGTTAGACTGTATTTTTGGCAAAATTGATGACTAAATCTTCCTTCAAAATTTTAACATTAATTTACTCAATGAACAAGTATATATTGAATGTCTTTGATGTGCTAAGCATGGTTCAGGTTATAGGAGATCAAACAATGAATGACACAGTAAGATTTAAACAATGAACAAGATAACAAAAGGCCATGTTAATCACAACATTTATATTTCAGTGAGAGGAGAGATGATAAATCCTTGACATAATTATAGATATGATGGAGTCTAGCCTTTGCTGCATATCTCAATGTCTTATTTCTTTCAGTCTGAATCACAGGTTTACTTAATATTTTATTATGGCTTTTGAAATAAGGATGTATACTGTACTGACATAAATTTAATATAGTACATCCTTTTGTGTTATTCTGTGAAAGCTTGATAGTGTATGTCATGAGGAATATTTTCTTTGTTTGAAGGAAATATTGTGGTTCCCCTTGAAGACACCAATTTCAATTTCTGCCTGTTGCCTTTCAAGAAACATTGATAAATAACTAACTCCAGTGAGCACAGAATAGATAGCATGCTGTTGACCATTTTTGCTCTTATCTCCTGCCTTTTTTTTTATTAACTTATACAATATATGCTTGATAGGCATGTAGGTCCTTTTTGATGGTTAAAATCGGACATTCCTCAGACTTAACTACAGGCTCAAGCTGCAATGCTTTACAGCTAAAAATGATCTTACCCAATTATTTATTTTTACAAATAAGAAAACTAACGTTTTAGAGGTTGACATGTTGAGTCTGACCCAGTTTAGGATTGTAGTCCTTCTATTATTCCCAACTAAGACACCATTTATCTTCTGATGAGATTATGCTATAATTTACTTTAAAAACTTAAATTATTTGAAATGTAAACAGAGGAGGAGATGGAGGGAGGGAGGGAGAAGGAGGAGACACACACATACACATACACATACACATACACATACACAGAGAGAGTGAGCGAGCGAGAGCGAGCTCCTATCTGTTGGTTCACCTCCTCAGCTGCCTTCAAAACGAGGGCTGGGCTGGGCTCAAACTTTGAGCCAAGATCTGTGTCTCCCATGTGGGTGTCACAGACCCAAGCACTTGAACCATCACCTGTTCCATCACAGGCTACACATAAGACAGAAGCTGGATTTAGAAGCAGAGCTACAACTTGAACCCAGGCACTTTGGGTCCTGAATGGTTTCTTAACTGCTATACCAAATGCCAATTCCTACTTAAAAGTTCTTAAATAGTTTCAGCTTGCCTCCAGAGATTTTTCTTCCTAAACAACAAATGTGCAATTATCAACATGAAATATGCAAGATCTTGAAACAAACTTTGAAAGATATTATTGGATGCCAACTCTAAAATGGGGCTACAATGTATAGGAAGATGTATAAGTAGCCTTCAACACCCTTGGGAATCCATCTTGCAGACAAAAAAATATCAAGATATTGTAATTCACAATCAGTCCCCAAACACTACTTGCCCCTGAAGAATATATTAGTGCTACAGCTTCTGTTCTACAGCCATTTAAAATGGTTGACACTCACTAGTTCAACCTAGATTGGATCCTACTGAACAAAAAGTAAACTATAAATTCTTGGTGATCTATTATGAGCTTTATATTTGATTGTGAAGAAGAAAACTCATATGAAATACACGGCAGGAGACATTATCCCATTCTTTCTCTAAAGTTCATTTTCAGCCAAGGAATGGTGAAGCTAACAAAATCTCCCTTTACAGGAAAGCCAAACCTCTATCCAAATAGGCTACATGTCCAAAAGCAACAATGAGAAATGATGGTAGGGTATTTCATTCAAATAAAAGATGACTCCTTTTCAAAAAGGCTGTAAGGATAAGTATGGGGAAGGCTATGAGCTATTTGTATTTTAAATGCATTGAATATGAATAATGCCTTTTTAAAAAATAATACCTTTTTCAAGAAAAATGACACATACTTAAAATGTAAGAGAAATTCTTCACTCTTACCACGCTTTAGTCTTGATTTTAGGATCATGGATTTTGTTATGTAGCAAGCCAACAGTTGATAGGAAGCCTTGGAAGAGATTATATTTGTAGACCATGTTTGTTCAATTTGAAATTCATCTTACCACTGTTTTTGGAGATATTAGTTTTGTGGCAGGATGGGGAGCAGTAGTTGATCAAATAAACTTGGGAATTTCTAGACTTTTGGTTTCCAAGACTTAAGTGCTCGTTAACATTACTCATTAGTGTTACTTCTCTAGAAGTACTGTAAAAAAATATTGCAAGTTTGGTGGTTGAGAAAAAAGAAATTGAAAATTTGTCTTTCAGTTCTGGAGCGTGCTATCTCAAGTTGTCAATAGCACTGGTCCCTATGAAGGCGCTAAGGAGGGGTTGCTCCAGACCACCTCTCTAACTTGAGTAATTCCTTGGCTGGAGATAGTGTAACTCCAATATTTACTGGGTACTCTCCCTGTGGAGTGTCTGTGTCCAAATTTCACCTTTTTATCCTTATTGGAATTGGGGTCTGCTCTGCTCCAGGATCACCTCATTATAACCTCAAGAAGTACATATTTTTTTTTTTTTTTTTGGACAGGCAGAGTGGACAGTGAGAGAGAGAGAGAGAAAGGTCTTCCTTTGCCGTTGGCTCACCCTCCAATGGCCACTGTGGCTGGCATGCTGCGGCCAGCGCACTGTGCTGATCCAAAGCCAGGAGCCAGGTGCTTCTCCTGGTCTCCCATGTGGGTGCAGGGCCCAAGCACTTGGGCCATCCTCCACTGCACTCCCGGGCCACAGCAGAGAGCTGACTGGAAGAGGAGCAACCGGGATAGAATCCAGCGCCCCAAATGGGATTAGAACCCGGGGTGCCAGCACCTCAGGCAGAGGAATAGCCTATTGAGCCGTGACGCGGCCAAGAAGTATATCTTTTAATAGTATCCTATAGATTCCCAACAATATTTTTAGATTTCTAATTTCCTCTTCTTTTCTTTTGATTGACTGTATACTTTCCTGTGCTCTAAGTCCAATATTCTCTCTTCTGCCTTGCTGATTCTGTTTTTAAGCCTCTCAAATGTGTTTTATTTGTTCTATTGAATTTCATTTAATTTTGATTTCTCTTCAATATCTCAATTTCATGTTCTACTAAATTCCTCATTTCATTTTGATTCCTCTTTAATATTTCATTTTCACGAGAGATTTTCTGTAATGTCCTGCATTGATTTCAGTAATAATGCATTTAGCCTTGTCTAAATAAGATCAGAGTTTGTGAACTCAAGAGGCACCTATAGCCTTGGCAGCTCATGACAAGAGTCTCAGGTGATTTTTGATGTCAAAGATAAGAGTATCAATTGTTAAATCAACAACAGGAGTAACTGTGCACTTGCTCCCCATGTAGGATCTCTGTCCTTAATGTGTTGTACTATGTGAATTAATGGTAAAACTACTACTCAAACAGTACTCTATACTTTGTGTTTCTGTGTGGGTACAATCTGTTGAAATCTTTACTTAGTATATACTAAGTTGATCTTCTGTATATAAAGATAATTGAAAATGAATCTTGATGAAGAATGGGATGGGAGTGGGAGATGAGATGGTTGCCAGTGGGAGGGAGGTTATGGGGTGAAAAGCCACTATAATCCAGAAGCTGTACTTTGGAAATTTATATTTATTAAATAAAAGTTGAAAAAAAGTAAATGGGAAGTTTGAGAAAAGTTAAAAAAAGTATATCTTTAATGACCCTTTTTCCAAATAAGATCATGTTCTGAGGTTCTAGGGGACAGAACAATAAAAAATCAATGCATAGCAACATACTAAATTGTTTTTGAATAACTACAAGCAATAATATTTATTTTTGGAAAATAGAACATTTGCTATGATTTGAACGGTTGTGCTCTGCCCCACAATACCCCTACTCCACATTCCTGTGTTGAAATTAGAACTTGGAAGGTGATGTTTAGGAAGTGGGACATTGGGGGGTGATTTAGACTGGTGTCCCTATCAAAAAGACCCCAAAGAAATGGTTGTTCTTTCCACCATGTGCAGACACAGCAAGAAGGCACCATTCATGGACCAGAAAACACTCTCATAAGGGACAATTCTGCCACTGCTTGGATCATGGACTTCCCAGCATCCAGAATTGAGAAAAACACATTTCTGTTGTTTAAAAGCCAAATAATTTTGTTTGTTCCCAAGCTTATGATATTTTGTTGCTGCATTCCATTTATCAAAACACTATATCCCTGTAAACAGCTAATAAAATGGTGGAAAAGAGGGGCAAGGGATTTAATGTATGACAGGTAGAAAATAGCTGAATCAGGTGCTGTGAATAGAATCTAGGACTTGAGAAAAAATTGTGTATATAATTGTCAAAGTATGAATATGAGGGGAAGAAAGATTCCAAGACAAATAAGGAATATTCAATGTGAAAGTTGTTCAAGAGGAGCATTTGAGGTCTCTTGGGGTCACCTTTTGGAACTGTACAGCTTTGTTTCTACCTCACCCCAGTGATCAAAGTAAATCGTATAACAGGATCCAGAAGCATTGTGAGTCATGCATTTCCATGTCAGAACACATTTGTCCATTGTCCATCCAACTTGCAAATTAAACCCCAAATGAAGTGTATTAATCCTGTCCTACTACCCATAGATACATCAACTTCAGGGTTTTTGCACTTTCTCTCTAGAGATTAACTTACTTTATTTTTTTAACTTTTATTTAGCAGAAATAAATTTCCAAAGTATAGTTTATGGATTACAGTGGCTTCCCCCCCATAACTTCCCTCCCACCTGCAACCCTCCCATCTCCTGCTCCCTCTCCCATTCCATTCACATCAAGATTCGTTTTCAATTATCTTTATATACAGAAGATCAATTTCGTATATATTAAGTAAAGATTTCAACAGTTTGCACCCACACAGAACATAAAGTGTACAATACTGTTTGAGTACTAGTTATAGCATTAATTCACATTGAACAACACATTAAGGGCAGAGATCCTACATGAGGAGTAAGCACACAGTGTCTCCTGTTGTTGACTTAACAAATTGACACTTGTTTATGGCGTCAGTAATCTCCCTAGGCTCTTGTCATGAGCTGCCAAGGCTATGGCAGCCTTTTGAGTTTGCTGACTTCGATCTTATTCAGACAGGGTCATAGTCAAAGTGGAAGTTCTCTCCTCCCTTCAGAGAAAGGTACCTCCTTTGATGGCCCCATTCTTTCCACTGGGATCTCACTCACAGAGATCTTTCATTTAGGCCCTCTATTTTTTTTTTTTTTTTTTTTTTTTTTTTGCCAGAGTGTCTTGGCTTTCCATGCCTAAAATACTCTCATGGGCTCTTCAGCCAGATCTGAATGCCTTAAGGGCTGATTCTGAGGCCAGAGTGGTCTGAGTTTTAAAGTAAGTTAATCATAGAGATTAGCTTACTTTAAAAAAAAAATTATCTATTTTTTGAAAGGCAGAGTTAGAGAGGAAGAGACAGCGATAGGGGATCTTTTTTTTTTTTTTTTTTTTTTCTATCCCTGACTTACTTACCAGATGGCTGCAAAGGCAGAATCTGGACAAGGCCGAGGCCTAGACACTGGAATTCCATTCACATCTCTCAAATGGGTACCTGGACCACCTTCCACTGCTTTCCCAGACACATTAACAGGGAGATAGATCAGAAGTGGAGCAGCCAGGGCTCGAATTGGCACTCATATGGAATGTAGATATCACAGGTGGTAGTTTAATCCACTGTGCCATAACACCAGCCCCAGGTGTTTTAAATTTTCTATTTAAATCTTCAACCTAGAGTTCTGCCTCTTAGTGATAATTGTTGAATTTTGTGATGCTACTTAAAGCATATACCTAAAGAATCTCAAAGCTAACTCACAGGGATGCCTGGTGCATGTGATCATGATCTATAGTGGTGTAAATTGTTTACTGATAGGAACTATGAGGATGATATCCATATGTAAGCATACAGAATACATATTCACTCTGTTCTGCACATTATTCGACTAAAACTCTGACCTCTTCTATGTAACAGATAACTCATTGTTCTCTGATTCTGCCGTCTTTCTTTTAAGTACAGCTCATGTCTTTCACCTCTCCCCAATGGACCTCATTTTCTGATACTATGTACTCCAAAAAACGGTCCAACAACCTGTGATATGAAAGCTGGGAATATCACTGGAGAGGTAACTAACCCATGGGAGCACCATGATCATCTCCAATAACTTGTTCTCCTAGACATAACTCCCAGTATAATGGTCATGAGAAAACACAGTCCACCTGAGAAAGCTTTTGAATAGGTGAAATTAGGAATGTAGAAAGATGTCCTATGGGGGTAATAGGAACCATTCAATCATTGGCTACTTAAGTGTAGGCAGCTTTTCCACATGTGCTACAGAGGTCTTTCATTCACTCAATTTTCCTTCCCAATGAAATGCTTTATCTGCACTTTGGTGATTGTGTTGACCTGATTCTTTTCTGTCCCTTCTCTGCTTTATTTTGCTACTGTGATCTGTTTCAAAATACTTACGGTATCAAGTATCCTTGGCCTTGCCTGTTGGGATTGGCATGTTCCCTCTTTGTTTTAAGGTGATCCTCAAGAGAAGCTTGGTGATGATTTGGTTGAAATGTATGTCGTATGTCCATAGCTGAAAGGATGAAGAAATAAAAAGTGTATGAAATAAAGACTTGAGGAAAACAGAAGTAGAGGGGCAAAAGAACATTATGGGAATAATGCCCAGATTCTGTTATATTGAAGAACTGGTAAACAGGAAAAACAACGAGCGTGTTAAGAAAGGGAGAAATAAGTTTGAGGTTACAGAAGTTGATCATGAAAGTAACATTGAAGATGTGACAATGTGGGAAGGGAGAATGAGTTTCATTGATGAGCTGAAGTTATGAGGGACAAAGAACTTTATTTTGTTTATTAGAAAATAAGGAATACTTTTCAGAGCTTTTAATAATCACTGCAGGATTCTTCACAACTTGAAATGTTTTTCTTCAAGCATTCAAAGGTAATTTTGTGCTTAAAAGCTGCCCCATTAAGAGAGCTATTATCTTACCTTCTCGATGCCCTAATCACCCATAAATTGAATTAAAAGCACTAGCTGCCAGATTTTCTTTTGGATTAATCATAATTACCCAGAAAATAGTTTTCAAAAATCATTAGGCTGCAAAAATAGTATTTGGTTTGTACAGTATGCTTTAATTCCGTCCACATTTATCAGTCAGCTGTGTCCCCTGCTGACCCTCTTTTGTATTTGAGAGCAACCTTATATAATTAGACTTACAGAGAAAAAATATCTTGCATCATCCATGATGGCTGTGTCTTTATGACATCAAAATAACTTTCTGAAAAATACAAAAGATTATTGAATTCCTAATTGAACTTTGAGATATTACACACTTTTCTTGATTGTTCTATTCAAATAATTTTTTCCGTTAAGTTTCTCACTTGAAGTAGATTTCTACAAAGACTAATAAAAAGCAAATTTTTGAGGGAGTAGTTTCTTACTGATTTTTTTATATTGCTACTCTATTAGATTTCTTTCTGGGAAACAATATAGATACATGTTTTTATTCCTTAAAAAGGATCCGTTCAGGAATAACAAACATGTTTGCCACATTTTGAAAATTAACATCTATTTTAGTAATTTCTATACAAAAGGCATAGTTTTAAAAGATAAATTTACTATATATTGAAATGTGGAAAGTATTTTGAAAAGTAGCACCATGTATATTTGAGCCAGCAAAATTTTTATATCTAGGCATGTTTTAGAAGTAACATTAAGACTGCTTTCTAATATTTAATCCCTTATTTATTTTAGCACTTTAACAAATTATTTGGGCATAAGCTATGTCATTTCACCTTTGATACACTTCCAACATTGCATATACAGTTGTATATACAAAATGACTTCCAAAACTGGGTGAATAAACTCTTTAGGGTAATGAAATAACTATAAGATTTGCATGGCAGGTTATATACAGAGGGGAATTAAGAAATTTATCTTATTAAGTGAAATATGGAGGATATATATTGTACAATATACTTAAATTCAGGAGTTAGTAAGCTAATTGATATGTGATCATGAAACATGATAGGGAGTCTGAAAATTACATTTATGGGGATGCCAAGATGCAGAATTTGGGAAGATAGAGAATTCAGGAGGATATTAAGTACTCACCAATAAAATGAAACTTGAACCAAGAGGGAGTGAAATACAGGAATCCAACTGAAGAAAGTATGATGAGAATGAGAAGACAGTCAGCTGTGTGAAATAGTGCAGCTAAAACAAATATGATGTCAAAAACAACTATAGTATTTAGACTAACGGAGACAACTGTCACTCTTTGTCAACTGTTGTTTCAGTGGAATAAGAAACAAAAATGCCTAATGGGATCCAACAGAAAATGAGAAAAGTAGGACAGGAATATCAAAAATATGTCACATATTCTGTTGAAAACAGGAGCAATGATGATGGATGCTAGATGAGGGAGACCATGAATCTCATGGGAGAGTTTTTATTTTCACATGGGAAATAGTTCAAATATCTGTCTGAGAATTATTTCAGACCTGGGTACACACTTATGATTAAGAGAGTGTGGCAGAATACAGAGAGGCATGGAAATAAATTCCAGCTAAGTGTTGCGTTATAGCTTTCAAGTGCTCGCAGAACCAAGGGGTCCCCATAGCCAGCTAGGCTTGTCCTTGATGATGGGACAGATAATGGAAATATTGCATACAGTGTAGCAAGCATCAACACCACAAGTCCTTTAGACTGTAGTCAATGTTTTAAACAGGTAGCAGTCATATTTTGTGGTGAGATTTTATTAGACTGTTTTTTCCTAATCACTGGGGTATAGGAAATGGAAAATTGAAAAGTTTGATGAAAAGAGATCGCTTTTTTTTTATTCAGATGTAGCTACTAGTGTTATTTCATCCTAGTCCCTTCATCCTACTGAGTTTTGAGTACTTAATCATAGGAGCTTTGTTGCCTGGAATTAATGAAGAAGACTTTGAAAAAGACCTGGGTATCAAGTCATTATATGTCTAGAGGTGCGATTTTATTCTTCTTATTTTCCTTAAAGATTTACTGTATTTATTTGAAAGGCAGAGTTACAGTGAGAAGAGGTGGGGAGAGAGAGAGAGAGGAGAGAGAGGAGAGGTCTTCCATTTACTACACAGAGAGAGAGAGAGAGAGAGAGAGAGAGGTCTTCCATCTACTAGAGAGAGAGAGGGAGGTCTTCCATCTACCAGAGAGAGAGAGAGAGAGGTCTTCCATCTACTAGAGAGAGAGAGAGAGAGAGAGAGAGGTCTTCATCTACTGGTTCAGTTCCCAAATGACCACAATGGCCAAGGAGCTTGGCTAGGTAAAAATCAGAAACCAGGAGCTTCTTCTGGGTCTCCCACATGGATGCAGGGGTCCAAGGACTTGGGCCACATTCAGCTGCTCACCCAGATGAATTAGCAGGGAGCTGGATAGGAAGTGGAACTGCTGCCCATATGGTATGCTGGCCCTGCAGACAGTGGCTTATCCCACTGCACCACAATGCCAGCCCCTAGAAGTGTGATTTTATAGACACTGGGGCCAACTTTCAGGAAAAGTAGTTCCCAAAGCAAATTATTTTTATCTTTTAATTTTTATTGTTTGATTTTATTTGAAAGGCAGGGAGACAGAAATCTTCCATCTGCTGAATCACTCTCCAAAGGCCTGCAACAGTCAGAGTTAGGCCATTCCAAAGTCAGGATCCTACCTCCTATCCTCCTTCATAAATGAAATAATTTTTGATGGATGTTGGGGATTGGGAAAATAAAACTAGATAAATGTGGAAGGACATATTGATACTATCCTAGATCAATATTATTATAACAAATTATTGGTGAATTGTTAGTAAATGAAGATTGTTATGTTGTGTAATTTTGACTCCAAGATGGCTGACCATTTGTTGAGCCTCAGATGTCTATGACTTTAAATTCCTTTAACTCACTTTGCATTCATGTTGTCGTGGTGGAAGAACTGCAGCAAGAACTGAAAGACTGGTTGAATAAGGGGTATGAGAATGAGATTCCAGCTATCCCTAAGTGTAACAAGATTTTTTTTTTTTTATTTTTCCAGTTGAGCTCTCTAGTTAAAGTTCAAAGAATTCCTCCCCAGTGTCTGGGTAACGGCCAGAGGCCAATCTGGTACTCACAGTTGTAACAGAGACAATGTAAAAAGACTTGTTCATGGAGTAAAATAAGTCAGGGGCAGTCATTTTGAACAGTCTGTGAAGCTGCCACTTGGGATTCCACGTATGAGTACCTGGGATCAATTCCATCTCCACTTCTGATCCAACTTCCTAGTAATGCACTTGAGAATCAGTGGATGATGGCCCTAGTGTTGTGTTGGTTTCTTGTCATCTATGTGGGAGACCTGGATGGAGTTCTTGTTCCTGGATTTCAGCCTGGACCAGCCCTGGCTCTTGCCGGCATTTGGAGCACGAACCACCAGATAGGAGATTCTTCTCGACTTCTTCCTCTCTCCCTGTCTCTGTCACTTTGTCTTTCAAATAAATGTTTTGAAACATTGATCAAATGTTTATTAGATGTCTCAGCATTTCTCTTGTTGGGGAGTCATAGAAAGATCTGTAAGGAAGAGGCAAATTTCATTTGTCCGTGAAGACCACAGGGTCTGAATTCTGATTGAACCATTGGCAGAGTCTTAAGCAAAGCAGAGTCACCAGTTGCTGAGGACTCTGATGCATGATGGTTTCAGTATTCATTAGGATGGATGCTCTCTTGGCAACTTGTCTCACAGACTCAAGCTTCTTTATATGATAAACAGAAATACTCGTGCATACACACATGCACTTTCAGAAAACTCCTCTAAGACTATTTCCCATTCTCCTGCATTTCTGGTACTAGGCTGTGAAGGATCTTACCTCTGGTATTCACCAAATTCACTTTATATTCTGCTACAGGGATTCCTAGCATCAAATGTTATTTTAGACCGGCACTGTGGCTCACTAGGCTAATCCTCTGCCTGTGGCGCCAGCACCCTGGGTTCTAGTCCCGGTTGGGGCACCAGATTCTGTCCCAGTTGCTGCTCTTCCAGTCTAGCTCTCTGCTGTGGCCCGGGAAGGCAGTGGAGGATGGCCCAAGTGCTTGGGCCCTGTACCCGCATGGAAGACCAGGAGGAAGCACCTGGCTCCTGGCTTTGGATCGGCTCAGTGCGCTGGCCATAGTGGCCATTTGGGGGAGTGAACCAACAGAAGGAAGACCTTTCTCTCTGTCTCTCTCTCTCACTGTCTAACTCTGCCTGTCAAAAAAAAATGTTATTTTATTACAGATTTCAACAAACCAGTAAGTCTAGAGCCTGGACTATTGATAACCAAAAACAAATTTTCTTTTCCTTAATGGCAAAGAAATATATTCTTTAAATGTTGAAATGTTCATCAGAAGTGAAATGAAGGGATGAGCATGTAGAGCAATAGTTAAGTCCCCACATGGTTGCCTACATCCCATGTTGGAGGGTCTGTGTTCAATTCCTGTGTCATCTCATAATCCCAGCTTCCAGCTGATGCATATGCTAAGGTACAGCGGAAGGCAGTTCCAGTATGTGGTCCTTGTCTCCCAACTTGGGAAACCCAAGTGGGGTTCCCCAAATCCTGGCTTTGGACTAGTCCTATTGTGGGCATCTGGGGAATGAACCAAAAAATGGAATCTCTTCCTGTCTCTGTCTTTCTCTGTGTTTTTGTGTGGGGTCTGTCTTTCAAACAAAATGAAAATAAGCACTAAAAAGGAGATTTCTTTTTAAATTTAAAAAGCAAAAATATCCTACTTTGGGAATACAGACAATGGCTGTAACTATAATTGAATGGGAAAATGACCATTTCACCCATATACAGTAAATTTTATTTTATTTTTTTATTTTTATTTTTATTTTTTGACAGAGTGGACATAGAAAGATAGAGAGAAAGGTCTTCCTTTACCGTTGGTTCACCCTCCAATGGCTGCTGCGGCCGGTGTACTGTGCTGATCCGAAGCCAGGAGCCAGGAGCTTCTCCTGGTCTCCCATGTGGGTACAGGGCCCAAGGACTTGGGCCATCCTCCACTGCCTTCCTGGGTCACAGTAGAGAGCTAGACTGGAAGAGAGGCAATCGGGACAGAATCCGGCGCCCTGACTGGGACTAGAACCCGGTGTGCCAGCCCATATACAGTAAATTTTAAAGTAATTTTTTTAATGTGTTTTTTTTTTTTTATTTTACAGAGAGGCAGACACAAATCTATCATCCACTGGTTAACTGTCCCAACATCCACAATAGCCAGAACTCAGCCAGACCAAAGTGATGAGCTGGGAATTCAATCTTGGTCTCTCATGTGGGTGGCAGGGATGCAAATTTCTGAGCCAGCGCTGCCTCACAAGGTATACATCAGCAGGAGACTGGAATTAGGAAGGACCTGGGATTTGTATCTAGGCATTTTGAGATGAGATGTGGGCATCCCAAGTGGGACTCAACTTGTACACTCAGTACTCTCCCTGAAATATTTTCATGTTACTCTACAAGTGATGTTGGAATTGGCTATATAGCTTATGATTTCTTCCTCTTAGAATAGGTTTAGTTTATACTTAGGCAGTCAAAACACAAAAAACACAGGAAGTTAAATTCCCTTCATTCAAAAAGGCTGAATATTTATACCTATTCTACTTTTCTGCTATTCACCTAGGAGATTGTAGAAGCTTTTATGGGTGATTGACAGAGAACTGCTGAATCCAGATGAATCTTTTGACTGATGGCCAAACAAACTTGAGGATCTTCTGAAGAAATGGCATCCATGTATTCAGCCCTAATAAGAAAGAAGTGAAAGAGGGGTAAGAAGGAAAAGGAAGAGGATGAGGGAGCAGGAAGAAGAGAAGAAAAAAATACAGCTTTAAAATTAAACAAAAATCCTTATACTCCAGGTAGTTGTCAACATAGATTCAAAGAGAGCCTTAGAATGTATTTGGTAAGATTGTGAAATCTTCGTGGGAAAAAAAAAAAAAAGATCTTTTCTCAGGTTTTCTTCTTTCCAATGAATACAAGGTGGCTTATTTGGGAAGGTCAAACTCCTGATGAAAGATGTGGACAAAGTTAAATGCCTAAGGTCAGGGAATGTATTCTTATTCGGATTGAACAGGATCCTATTTACCGGATAGGCTACTTATTAATTCAAGGATTCCCTCGATGAAAACATTTGCTTGAGATTTCATGTAGCTGGTCATCATGTTTGCATGGCATCGGCAGAGGGAGGGTAAAGACAGCTTGTATGTAGAGCAGAAGTCAGGTGTACAAATGGGGACTTTTTTGTTGTTGTGAGGGGCCTATAACATAGGTCTGTTACTGAATGCAGTTAGAACACTAGGGAATAGGAGGAAAGAATACAGGTATTAGGAAGTGAGAGACAACAGGCACAGTAATAGAGTGAAGAGAAGAAGGACAGAGACACCATGTCAAGTAGGGAATGCTTATTATTATATTGAGATTCCAATGATTATTTTGATCTTTGTAATAACTGAGAAAGATAGTATCGTTTTGACAGAAGGGGACGAGGTGGGTAAGAGGGGTTAAGGAGTTTGAGTTAAACAGAAGGTGATATAGCTGGGACCTAGGTGGTTGTCTAATTCCAAACCTTGTGATTCTAACAAAGGTTCTCAAATTTGAAAGCCAGGGCAATAGTGATATCATAAAAAGAAACATGAAATTGAATTACGTTGTGTGGGGAGCAGAGGAGGAGGAGAACAGGGGTAGGGCTGAGGCTGATTATTTTATTATCATAGCGATACATTCACTCTTTGCAGATCATGACTGCCTTCCTATTATAAATGAGATTATTTGTAATATGTGTTTTCAAGGGATTTTTATGCATCCAAAGCAGCCCGTGTACTTTCAAGAAAGCTTAAACATCAGACTTAAAATTCTTCAAGTAAATCCCTCCATTCTTATTTATTTCTCTGAACTTAAATTAGTGGCTGCCACAGTTGACATCTGCAGAAAATCACTAGAAGAAACATTTTTTCCTCTGTGTGATTTAGTAGTATTTGTTACTTTTCATAACATTTTTGTGAAATATGTTTTCCACATGGCATATTTTTACTTTTTCCTTCATGCTTATTTTTCTTTTAGATTGTTTGACTCTATACCTAACTCATTGTTACTTTCCTTCCAAATAAACAATCTGGCTTTTCTGAAGTAGTATTTTCAAATCCAAAATTAACCTTCTATGTGCCTCAGGATACTTTTTAAAAGTATGCCTCCTGTGAGATATTTTTGGAAGATGCTTATTCTGCTGTCTAGCTCTTTATTTATCCTCTGTCTATTGCTTAAATGGACAGGAATGCTTGTGTTGATCATAGTCATGTAGACAACTTAAGAAAAAAACAAGATAATACAAAAATAGCACAGAAGGACTTAGAAAATTTAGAGCAAGGATTAGTATAATAGCCTGGGCAAACCACTGTGAGATAAAGGCACTCATTTCTCTTAGTAAATTTTCTGTGATATCACACAGAATGAAAAACAATGAATGAACTTTGAACTCTGAAATACAGCAGAGCCACTAAACTTAACCTAGTTAAGCCCAAATTGATTTGAAATAATTCGTTTAGTCTCATAAGAATGTTATATTTAATCAACACCACAATCATGTTTTGACTGTCAGTTAAGAACATATTGAGGCATATTGTTGCAGTGAAAACATTTCTAACTGTTGGCAAAGATAATGAGCAATGCTTCCTCTTCTCTCACTCGCCCACAACTATTTACTCCTTGAATCACTTTTTATGGTTTCTATCTCTTTGTGATACACTGTACTTCTTAATTTAACAGTGAAACTTTGACTAGTTCACCATTGTTTACCTACCATTGGCAAGAAAAATGTCGGAGATGTAAGTTGGTATTCAGAGCATGTGTAGAATGAATTAATGAATGTGAAACATGATATGAGCACATTGTTTATACATAAAGCCTAGTGGCTCTTGGTGCAGATAAACATATGATAAAAATCCTTTAAGTCCCATAAGCTGTGAGCTTGAAATATGTGGTTATGCTTCTCATTGCAGTTTATAGTTCAACAGGAAATGAAGTTTCCACTCTGAACCACCTTGTGTTTCTTTTATGATACAAAACCACAGTAAATTTCCAGAAAGGCATTTTTATTTGATTTGTGACCCATATTTTGTGATAACTTCATACCAAAAGTAGTTATAGAATTGAATTTGAGATTTCTAATTGCAAGTGTTTGTCTCTTACATGGCAGTTGTTTATTTTTGTCATTTTAATGAAGCATGTCTGAGGGTGGCTTTCTACTTGTGAAAATTTTACTGTATATCCTTCTGGTTCTTGTTTACAGGATGAAATGCTTTAGTGAAAAAGATACATTTTGTCTGCATATTTGTGACTAGTCCATGATAGGCTTATTATAATTTATTTCTTTGTATTTTAATTTTTACTTTTTAAGAATCAATGTGATTTGTAGATAAAATTCTAGGAACATCGTGTTATTTCCCAATAAATTTAAAGTAGTCTGCCTAATAAGACCATCTCATGATATAATTGAGATATAATTGCATCTGCCTTCTATCACCCCCATTAACTTTTTCTAATCCTTGTTTCCTCTATGTGAAAATGCTATTAAATCTGTGAGTTTTCTGCTCAGATGTTGTTAGTCTTTCTAAATTACAGATGTTTTCAACTCTTATTTTCTGAATCTTGTACTTAAACTCTGAATGTGCATGTATTAAATCTTTCCTCCTCCTATTATACTACTTGTGCTTGCAGGAATATATATCTTAGTTGGGAAATTACAGGAAAAGGAGAGTTGGATGGAGAGTGAGATTGCCTTCTCCTTCTCTACTGCCGTCACAACTGCTGTTATTAATTTTTTAAAGGTGTATTTATTTGGGGCCAGCACTGGATATAGCTGGTTAAGCTGCCACCTACAATGTAAACATCCTATATGGGTTCCAGTTCAACTTCCAGTTGCTTCACTTCTGATGCGTTCCCCTGCTAATGTGCCTGGGAAAGCATTAGATGACCCGATGCTTGGGTCCCTGTACCCATGTGGAAGATCTGGATAAAGCTCCTGGTTTTGGCCTGGCCTAGTCCTGGCCAACTGGGGAGTGAACCAATAGTTGGTAGATGGCTCTTTCCCAGTCCTCATTTCCCAGTGATGCTGCCTTTCAAATGCAAATTTATTTGAAAGGCAGAATTAGAGAGATGGAGAGAGAGACAGAGAGAAATCTTTCTCCTTCCCCCTCTCCCTGTGATTCTGCCTTTCAAATACAAACTTATTTGAAATTTATTCTCTTTCAATAATAATAGAGATAGTAATACAAACAAATGTATTTGAAAGACGGAATTACAGAGAGATAAATATTTAGAGAGAGAGAGAGAGAGAGAGATAGCTTCCATCCATTGGTTCACTCACCAAATGGCTGCAATTGCTGGGACTGGGCTAGGCTGAAGTCAGGAGACTTTAACTCCATGGAGGTCTCCACATGGGTTGCAGGGATCCATGCACTGGGGCCATTTTTCACTGCTAATGTGGATTAGCAGGGAACCAGATCAGAGGTGGAGCAGGAGGGACTTGAACTTAATCCCATGAGGGATCCTGGCAGGGTATTGCAGGTGGTAACTTAATTTGCTGATCCATAATGGTGGTTGTTGTTGCGTTGTTGTTTGTTTTTAATTCTCAGCAAGGTAAAGGAAATTTTGGCCAGAGGCTAGAACAAGATAAGCCTCTAACTGATGTGCTCTGATAGTAATCTGTCCCTTGTGCTGATTTGGAAGATAGGACATTGTTCTGTCTTACTTCCCGGTTTGTTCCATGTTCCTCCCTCCTTGGAAGGAAGCAACTCAGTTCTCTTAGATGAATTATTCAGCCCCTGAGCACCTGCAGTTCCACTCTAGCTTCTTTCTCCAGAGGTCTTTGGTCTTTGTAGTGAAGGACCCAAGATGTCCCTTGGCTTGCCTATTATCCTTGTATGATGTTCAACAGAGGCAAGAAACTGTTGGGTCTTCATGGTTAATCAGACCTGGAAGTTCTAGCCAGTCTTCTATAGTATACCTTCCTTGTTTTATCACTGAAGCAAGGATTGAGACCATCTCTCAAACCCTAGCCATAGTCTCAGTGAGATTCCTTGGGCTGGAGTCAACTCTCAGTGTTCTTTTTTTTTTTTATTTTTTTTTTTATTTTTTGACAGGCAGAGTGGACAGTGAGAGAGAGAGACAGAGAGAGAAAGGTCTTCCTTTTGCCGTTGGTTCACCCTCCAATGGCCGCCGCTGCAGCCGGCGCACCGCGCTGATCCGATGGCAGGAGCCAGGAGCCAGGTGCTTTTCCTGGTCTCCCATGGGGTGCAGGGCCCAAGCACCTGGGCCATCCTCCACTGCACTCCCTGGCCATAGCAGAGAGCTGGCCTGGAAGAGGGGCAACCGGGACAGAATCCGGTGCCCCAACCGGGACTAGAACCCGGTGTGCTGGCGCCGCAAGGTGGAGGATTAGCCTATTGAGCCATGGCGCCGGCCTACTCTCAGTGTTCTAAGAATTTCAGTAAATATATTGCTTGAGTGTACTCTTGAGGTAAGGGAGTGAATGCACACCATTCTCTTACTATGCTTGAAGCTAGAAATAGTATTTCATAGATTTCCTTTTTTGTGTGTGTATGCGTTTATTTCAAAAACATTTTTTTTGATATCATGATTTGATTTGTATTAAAACTGGTACACAAGACATTTTTTAGAGATCACATAATTGAATATGGGAAACATACTGAAAGGTAATAACACTTTTTCTATAATTAAAAATTTGTAAAAAAAAAAAAAACTCGGACATTTGGTATAATATTTTTGTTCTCAAAGCAGATACATTTAGCTTTATAGATTTTAGACCTACTAAATTTCTTTTTTTTAACTTTTATTTAAGTAATATAAATTTCCAAAGTACAGCTTATGGATAACAATGCCCCCCCCCCCATAACTTCCCTCCCACCTGCAACCCTCCACTTTCCCGCTCCCTCTCCCCTTCCATTCACATCAAGATTCATTTTCAATTCTCTTTATATACAGAAGATCAGTTTAGCATATATTAAGTAAAGATTTCAACAGTTTGCACCCACACAGAAACACAAAGTGAAAAATACTGTGAGTACTAGTTATAGCATTAAATCACAATGTATAGCACATTAAGGACAGAAATCCTATATGAGGAGTAAGTGCACAGTGACACTTCCAGAACTATGTTGAATAGCAATGGTGAGAGTGGGCATCCCTGTCTGGTACCAGATCTCAGTGGAAATGCTTCCAACTTTTCCCCATTCAATAGGATGCTGGTCATTGGTTTTTCATAAATGGCTTTGATTATATTGAGGAATGTTCCTTCTATACACAATTTGCTTAGAGTTTTCATCATGAAAGGGTGTTGAATTTTATCAAATGCTTTCTCTGCATCTATTGAAATAATCATATGGTTTTTCTTCTGCAGTCTGTTAATGTGGTGAATCACATTGATTGATTTGCGAATGTTGAACCATCCCTGCATTCCAGGGATAAATCCCACTTGGTCTAGGTGGATGATTTTTCTGATGTGTTGTTGCATTCTATTGGCCAGAATTTTATTGAGGATTTTTGCATCTATGTTCATCAGGGATATTGGTCTGTAATTTTCTTTCAGTGCTGCATCTTTCTCTGGCTTAGGGATTAAGGTGATGCTGGCTTCATAGAAAGAATTTGGGAGGATTACCTCTTTTTTGATTGTTTTGAATAGTTTGAGAAGAATTGGAATTAGTTCTTCTTTAAATGTCTGGTAGAATTCAGCAGGTCCTGGGCTTTTCTTTGTTGGGAGGGCCTTTATTACTGTTTCAATTTCTTTTTCTTTTTTCTTTTTTTTTTTTTTTTTGACAGTCAGAGTGGACAGTGAGAGAGAGACAGAGAGAAAGGTCTTCCTTTTGCCATTGGTTCACCCTCCAATGGCCGCCACAGCCGGCGCGCTGCGGCCGGCGCACCGTGCTGATCCGATGGCAGGAGCCAGGATCCAGGTGCTTTTCCTGGTCTCCCATGGGGTGCAGGGCCCAAGCACTTGGGCCATCATCCACTGCACTCCCTGGCCACAGCAGAGAGCTGGCCTGGAAGAGGGGCAACTGGGACAGAATCCGGCGCCCCGACCGGGACTAGAACCTGGTGTGCCGGCGCCGCAAGGCGGAGGATTAGCCTAGTGAGCCACGGTGCCGGCCCTGTTTCAAATTTTTTCTCAGTTATGGATATATTTACGTTTTCTATGTCTTCCTGGTTCAATTTAGGTAGGTTGCATGTGTCCAGGAATCTATCCATTTCTGATAGATTTCCTGTTTTCTGGCATACAATTCCTTGTAGTAATTTCCGATGATTCTTTTTATTTCTGTGGTGTCTGTTGTTATGTTTCCTTTTTCATCTCTGATTTTATTGATTTGGGTCTTTTCTCTTCTTTTTTTAGTTAGTTGGGCCAATGGGGTGTCAATTTTGCTTATTCTTACAAAATACCAGCTCTTCACTTGATTAATTTTTTGTAATTTTTTTTTTGGATTCAATCCTGTTGATTTCTTCTCTGATTTTAATTATTTCTCTTCTCCTACTAGATTTGGGTCTGGTTTGCTGTAGTTTTTCTAGATCCTTGAGATGCGTTGAAAGCTCATTTATTTGGTGCCTTTCTAATTTCTTGATGTAGGCACCTATTGATATAAACTTTCCTCTTAACACTGCTTTTGCTGCGTCCCATAAGTTTTGGTATGTTGTGTTGTTATCCTCATTTACTTCCAGAAAGTTTTTTATTTCTCTTTTGATTTCTTCTACGACCCAGTGTTCATTCAGGAGCATGTTGTTCAGTCTCCATGTGTTTGCATACTCTCTAGGGATTCCTGAGTTGCTAATTTCCAACTTCATTCCTTTATGGTCTGAGAAGCTGCATGGTATGATTCTAATTCTTTTGAATTTGCTGAGACTTGCTTTATGGCCTAGTATGTGGTCAATCCTAGAGAAGGTTCCATGTACTGCTGAGAAGAATGTAAAATCTTTAAATGTAGGATTGAAAGTTCTGTAGATATCTGTTAGATCTATTTGGGCAATAGTGTCAATTAAATCTGCTGTTTCCTTGTTGAGCTTCTGTCGGGTTTATGTGTCTATTTCTGAGAGTGCAGTATTAAAGTCCCCCAGTACTATTGTATTCGAATCTAAGTCTCCCTTTAAGTCTCTTAACATACCTTTTAAAAAAGCCAGTGCCCTGTAATTAGGTGCATATACATTTATAATAGTTACATCTTCCTGTACAATTGAACCCTTAATCATTATATAATGTCCCTCTTTGTCTCTCTTCACAGTTTTTGTGTTAAAGTTTATTTTTTCTGATATTAATATGGCTACACCTGCTTTTTTTCACTATTGTTGGCATGGAATATCTTTTTCCAACCTTTCACTCTCAGTCTGCATGCATCTTTGTTGGAAAGATGTGTTTCTTGTAGGCAGCAAATAGATGGGTTTTGTTCCTTAATCTATTCAGCCAGTCTGTGCCTTTTAACTTTATAGTTGCGTCCATTAAAGTTTAATGTGACAATTGGTAAGTAGTTTCTTTGCCCTGCCATTTCACCAAAAATATTTTCTAGTATATGCTTTGAGTTTCCTATGATCTTTTACTGGTAGGTTTTCTTCCTTTACCTTCTTCCATATTGATGGCTGTGTTCCTGTGTTTCTGTGTGTAGCACATCTTTAAGCATTTTTTGCAGGGCTGGCTGAGTGTCCTGGGGGATATTTTTGATGGTCTAAGCACCTGTTGTTTATAATGATGGTTGTGGTTTCTTTTTTTTTTTTTTTTTTTTTTTTTTGACAGACAGAGTTAGACAGTGAAAGAGAGAGACAGAGAGAAAGGTCTTCCTTCTGTTGGTTCACCCCCCAAATGGCTGCTATGGCCAGCATGCTGTGGCCAGCATGCTGCGCCAATCCGAAGCCAGGAGCCAGGTGCTTCCTCCTGGTCTCCCATGCGGGTGCAGGAGCCCAAACTCTTGGGCCATCCTCCACTGCCCTCCTGGGCCACAGCAGAGAGCTGGACTGGAAGAGGAGCAACTGGGACAGAATTCGGTGCCCCAACTGGGACTAGAACCCAGGGTGCCAGCACCACAGGTAGAGGATTAGCCTAATGAGCTGTGGCACCAGTCAATTGTGGTTTCTGATGCAGAATTTGCATTTTCAAGGGGAATTTTAATTATCTATATAAAATTCTAGATCATATGTAAAATGATCAATTAATGATATAACATAGTCCATCCCAAGTGTCTTTAAAGCTTAACAATGTGATTACATTATCATGAGACCTCCAATAGTAGGGATGCAGTGTCAGGCAGGGGAGTTTGGTGCAATAGTTAAGATACTACTTGAAATACATGCATCCTATTTTGCAGAGCCCATATTCATGTCTGCTCTCCTTCTGATTCCAGCTTCCTGCTAATCTGTACTCTGGGTTTCTGCCACTTTTATTGGAGACTCTGATTGAGTTCCAGGTTCCTGGCTTTGGCATGGTGCAGCCCAGGCTTTTGTGGATATCAAGGCATAACAGGTGTTTGAATTTTCCAGCCTCTATGGATAGGTTTCCCATAGTTTCTGCTTTTCTTAGGCTAGTTGTAGTCTGCTTATATTTTAGAGCATAGAATTATTCCATAAATGTACCTGTGGAATACATACATGTGTATACATACATATAATGTACATACATATAGGATTTTGAAAAGTTCATGGGAAATACATATTATGAGCAAACTATGCATGGGTTTCAAATTTTTTTGCATCAAATTATAATATTTTGCTACATTTTCCACAACTTTTTGAAGTGCCTCATACTGTAAGTCATAGGTAGAATTTTCCAGAGTAATTTTTATATATATGTGATTTTCACTAAATGTTTGGATTTTAGAAAATGATCTCTGCTTCTGCATAAGCAGTGGCACTACAGTGACAGGACCCGAACTGTAATTAAATATTGATTCACACAGACTGGGATGAAAGTTTCCCTTTATTAAGTGTAAATAAGGAGCCACTCCCCACAGTCTCTTCCTTTACCTTTACTTTTTTTTTTTTTTTTGACAGGCAGAGTGGACAGTGAGAGAGAGAGACAGAGAGAGAAAGGTCTTCCTTTTGCCGTTGGTTCACCCTCCAATGGCCGCCGCTGCAGCCGGCGCACCGTGCTGATCCGATGGCAGGAGCCAGGATCCAGGTGCTTTTCCTGGTCTCCCATGGGGTGCAGGGCCCAAGCACCTGGGCCATCCTCCACTGCACTCCCTGGCCATAGCAGAGAGCTGGCCTGGAAGAGGGGCAACTGGGACAGAATCCGGCACCCCGACCGGGACTAGAACCCGGTGTGCCGGCGCCGCAAGGTGGAGGATTAGCCTATTGAGCTACGGCGCCGGCCTAACCTTTACTTTTTTTTTTAATCTTTTTTTTTTTTAACAGGCAGAGTGGACAGTGAGAGAGAGAGAGACAGAGAGAAAGGTCTTCCTTTGCTGTTGGTTCACCCTCCAATGGCCACCGCGGCCAGCGTACCGTACCGCACTGATCCGATGGCAGGAGCCAGGTGCTTCTCCTGGTCTCCCATGGGGTGCAGGGCCCAAGCACTTGGGCCATCCTCCACTGCACTCCTTGGCCACAGCAGAGAGTTGGCCTGGAAGAGGGACAACCGGGACAGAATCCAGTGCCCCACCAGGACTAGAACCTGGTGTGCCGGCGCCGCAGGTGGAGGATTAGCCTATTGAGCCACGGTGCCGGCCGATCTCTTCCTTTACTAAGGGGGCCCTGAATTGGCATATATTTGACTTTTTAGGACCTCCTTTATCTTACTTTCTTATTTACATTTTCTGTATACACTAACTTTGTCTTCTCTGAGAATTACCTACTGTATGAGCCAGTGTGATAGGAGACATTCTTTCCTAAGGCATTTTTGAAGGCACGTCCATGCATCTTCACTATTAGCAAGTGATTTTAGACAAATCATTTAAACTCTTTTTGCTTTTATTTTTGGTAATGAAGCTAATTAAAATCAGTGGTGATGACTTATAGTTGTATGCTGTTTTGCTTCTAAGGAATATATTCACTAAGTCCCTTGTGAATCTTCTCAAAGAATTCCTATGAGATAAAGATCTCAGAAAAAATTATCTACCTCTGGTAGGTAAAGGAACTGAGAGGAAAGATGCGGTGTATCTTGCCTAAAGCCACAGAACCTATCTGGAGAGTTCGTATAGAAATTCCTAAATATGTATCCAAAACCTAGATTTTATGCTGCAAACATTGCTTTTTTTCTTTGTTCCGTACCTGCCCCCAGTTGTTAACAGTTTTTTTCAAATGTCAAATAGTGTGACAAATTACCTTTAAATAGTCTGTTCTAAATGCTTTGTTATATATTACATACATTTTAATAGATTCTCTTTCAATGTAAATAAACATGTAAGTATAGCCATATTTAGTTTTTAGAAATGGATAATCAAAAACATTTTTCTTAAGGGTGAAGGTGTCCATATAACACACACACAGCAGAACTAAATGAATGTCATCAAATTGTAGCCTGAGGTTTGTTCTATCTTGATTAAAAAGGGAAATCTGCAAGCCATAGAAAGGTTGAAGACATACTGGCACTAAACTGAGAACTTTTCTTAAAGTAATCAAAAGCTTTGAAAAAGGACAATTTTCACATTATGCAATTCAATGTTATTTAAGGCCATGCATGCCTTCTAAAATCAATTTGTGCACCACCAGCGGGTATTTGCCCCATATTGTGGAGAATGCTGTGCAATATCTCGCCTAGCATGACCACCCATTATGGTTTTAGTGTGTTTCAGATAATACATGTGAAAGCACTTCCATCACATTAGTAGTAATTGCCACTGTGTGTCAGAACCCATGCTAATCCATTTACATAAATTATTTTGTTGTATAATAAAAGTTCTATGATGTAGGTATTGGTATCCACATTTTATTGATTAAGAAATGAAAACTACTAGAGATTTATGTACTAGAGGTTAAATAATTAGTAAATCACAGTGCGAGGATCCGAATCCTGGTTTGCCTAACCCCAAAGAGCATACATGTAATCGCAGTGCCATGTACATCACTTATATTTAGCATTACATTAAAAGTAATAAGAATGTTGTGTTGCTTGAACTGGTTTTTACCATTTCTGCATTAGAAAGGCTATACAGATTGCTTTAACTCCTTTTAGTTTTGTTCCATAATTTATGTTGCTGTTTTTCCTTTTTTTTTTTGACAGGCAGAGTGGACAGTGAGAGAGAGAGACAGAGAGAAAGGCAGAGTGGACAGTGAGAGAGAGAGACAGAGAGAAAGGTCTTCCTTTGCCGTTGGTTCACCCTCCAATGGCCTGTTGCTGTATTTCCTTTATATAATTTTATATGCTGATATTCTCTCTCTCACACACAGTGTCAAAGTACTCAAATCAGAGTGCAAAGGTGGATAAATTTGTTTTCACTGAACACAGCCATGTAACAGCATACAAACCGAGAAATTGGCTGTCATTGGTAACACCCTAGACATTCTTTTCTCTGCTAAAGAAATTCACATGTTGACATTTAACATCAGAGAACATTTATGCCTAATTTTAAATTTAGTAACAGAATTATGCATTAGTATCATTTAGTGCTTGGCTACATTTACAAACCACTGTATTTGTGAGACTGGTGTATGTTATTGCACGAGGTATTTATCTACTCTTATATTAATGGATGTTTGAGTAAATTCCAGTTTTTGTCTACCACCCTAAATGTTGTTCTCAAGGTTCTGTATGGGTATTTTGTGAACCTGTGTATACATTGGTGTTTCAGGTGCTTATATATACATGATATTGTTGGGTCATAGGAAATGCATAAATACTATGTAGTGGAAAAACATTTATTTAGTTTTCTTGTCTAGTGCCAGTCAGTGTTGATTCATCCTTTGTAACTGCATGCTGACTTCCTTTTGGGAAAAGATTCACGGGTGACATACAGTCTTTTTAAATGCAATAAATCAGATTTTCCTATTCCAGGAGCAGAAGCGTCCTTGGAGACATTCTTTTTCTATTTCACAAGACCTTTACTAGAATTCTCCTTTCTCCAGCAAAAATATAGATGCTTTTGATCAAAGCTGGTTCAGTAAGATTCTCTCTCTTTTTTTTTTTTTTTTGGATTTGACTCTTAAGCAGGCTAATTTGAAACAGAGCAGGCGGTTGGCACTGGATCCTAGCAGTAGTGGTGGTGACTTGGAAAGTCTGGTAGGACTTGCAGTTGCCTGGTTTTTGTCAGTGTTGACTCTTCCTTTGCCTTCCCCTGATCCTGTGAGATCTTCTATTTCCTCCCAAGCTACTCCCTTTTTTGATTAAACTATCCATGTTGTTTCCTGTTGTTTGCAACCAAAGAAACCTCTGTCATCCATGAGCTCATCAACTGCACATCAGTAATGTTTCTCTTGCTATCCTACACATAATTGTCTGATTCAGTGTACTCTGATGAGTGTGATGGCTTTTAAAATAACTCTGGCAGCTATACATAGATAAGAATATCATAAAAAGTAGGTATTCATTTTTATGATTTCTGGATGAAGTGTAAATTCTTCCTACAAAAGAGGCCTGCGAGAAAATGACCAAGATTATATTTCTCTTCCTTAGGTATATTAAATAGGTAGGTGTTAAAAGAGGGAGAATTAGGTCATGAAAAAGAATTTTATTTCATATAATTGATTTTTACTGACTATTGTGATGTTATTTATAAATGTTATTTTACCTTCCAGTTCATTACATGGACGAGTTTGCAAGCCAATTTGCCAAGAGTCATGGGAATAGATAAAAGAGGCTGATTTCCCATGAAATTGATAGCTTGGGAAGAATGCTTATCAAGTATACTGAGATGTGTTTCACTTATTCAAATTACAATAACTCTGTGTAAGGGTTTCCCATGGTATGTTTTACTTAAGGCTTAAGTAACCCTGTCTGATAAAATTTATATTTGAATATATATATATATATACACACACACATACACATACATACACAGACAGATATGTGTGCGTGTGTGTGTATACATCTATAATCTTTTTTCATTGTCAGTAAGTAGGAAATATGAGACTCTGAATCTCTGGTTTTATAGTTGTTTGAGAGCTCCAGCTTTTCGAAGCATGCATTTATGGAGCTGGATAGCAGTTACTTCAGTTCATAAGTGTTGACTCTCTCGTCTCAGTCCTACACTAAAACGGCACTTCAGATAACATTTTATAGGATTATAGGAACAGAGATGATGGCTACTGAAGTACCTTAGCCTTAATAGTTTCTCAACTGACTGACCATGTCATCCACTGTCAGCATGCTCCTCTGCGTTCTCCAGTTCCATCTCGCCAAGTGCGATCATTTTCAGTTGTGCTCTAAAGCTATGTGTAGTAGCTTTGGAGTAGCAGGCCAGGTAACATGAATCAGAGTTGAATTATTGAAGATAACATAAGCTAACTCTGATGAGGTAAGTATTATGGGGAGACTACAGGAGTTCAAATTCAGATATCACATTTGTGAGTTTTGTGTCATTGAGCAGGTTGCTTGACCGATTAAAATTCAGTTCCTCATCAGTAAAATGGGGACTAGAATAGTTTCCAATTTGACATGGTAATCAAATGAAATAAAAACCCATAAAATACGTAATCTAAGTTACTATGGATAATATCCATTATTGCAGGTTCTTCCATTGCAAACTTGGTTTTTATTCACTG
This sequence comes from Oryctolagus cuniculus, assembly GCF_964237555.1. NCBI lineage: Eukaryota > Metazoa > Chordata > Mammalia > Lagomorpha > Leporidae > Oryctolagus > Oryctolagus cuniculus. Next base: position 86,370,043 of record NC_091442.1, read on the forward strand.
TGGGTTTATAAAATATGGAACCACAAATATCAGACAAGATATTTATTACCTACTCTTTCAAAGTCTCTTATTCCTATTTTTAATACATTATAATATATGTATTTACAATTCTATGAAGATTATTTTAAGTGCATTAGATCTCAGACACAGTATTTAAAATATGGCAAATAAACATACAATTTTAATATAAGCATCTCATAATGCATTTAATTTGTATAATATATTTTTATAAAAAAGTGCTAAATATTAAATGCAAATGCATGACTGTTACATGAAAATATTTGTGAATTAATGTCATCCTGATATACAATTATCATTTTATAAATTCATTTGTCACAATTTGTCATTGTATTTAAATGTGCTCAAAATATCATTAATTTTATTTTATGAATATTATTACATATTAATATATGAGTGAATGCAGGTTACAAATGGCCAATTTGGCTAGAATGATTTTAATAACTTTACCAAGGAGAAGTTTTTATTAAAATTGCTTAACTTATTATGAATATAATTACTTCATTCACAAAATTACATCCATGAGTATTGACCACAATAATTTAAAATGATCACATAATAAAGATTAGGTAATTACAACCAAAATATGTTTAATTTAATATACCATATACTTATGACTGTCAAAAAGCTTCTGAGGTAAAAATATTTTTCCTTTTTAACTTTATTTTTATGATTTTTAGTTTTTAGTAGAGTCAATGTGATTTGTAGATAAAATGCTACGAACATAATGATAGTCCCTCCCTCCCACCTCCTTTCTCCCTCCATGCTCCATCCTTCTCCCTTTCTCTTTTTTTTTAATTTTTGACATAACATACCTTAAATTTACATTACAATAAAAAGGCTTAATACTTAATCAGACAAGAAGTTCAACAAGTAAAAGCAAAAAAAAACATAGTTTAATGGGAATATAGACAACCATTATAAACAATAATTGAATGGAAAAATGACCATTTCACCCAAATACAGTAAATTTTAAAGTAATCTCAGATCATTAAAACTAGGGTAGTATAATATTCTTAAGCATTAATTTGACAAAGTCATTAAAAAGTTGTATAAAACTATATTTACAGCAATTGTGATACACATAGACATTCCTTTTTTTTTTTTTAAGTTTTATCTCCCACATATAAAAACATGCAGTATTTGTCTTTCTGGGTCTGGGTTATTTCACTCAACATCATGACCTCTAGTTATGTCTGTTTTGCTGCAAATGGTAGAATTTCATTTTTTTAAATAGCTGAATAATATTCCTTTTTGTCTATATATCACATCTGGGTTGATTCCAAATTTTGGCTATTGTGAACATGGTAGTATAGGTGTTTCTTTAATTCATTGTGTCCAAGTCTTTTGGGTAAATACCCAGTAGTGGGATTGCTGGGTCATATGGCAGGTTTATATCTAGTTTTTCAAGAGATCTCCACTATTGTTTTCACAGGAGCTACACTATTTTATAGTCCCACTGACAATGTATAAGTGTTCCCCCTTTGTCTACATTCTTGTCAGCATTTGTTACTCTGTGTTTTGGATTTCAGCCATTCTGACCAGGAAGGGGGGGGGGGTGTTATCTCATTGTGGTTTTGATTTATATTTCCCTGATAGCTAGCGATGTTGAACATTTTTCACATATTTGTTGTCCAGTTGTAGTTCTTCTTCTTTTTTTTTTACTTTTTTTTTTAAACTTTTATTTAATGCATATAAATTTCCAAAGTACGACTTATGGATTACAATGGCTTCCCCCCCAATAACGTCCCTCCCACCCGCAACCCTCCCCTTTCCCACTCCCTCTCCCCTTCCATTCACATCAAGATTCATTTTTGATTATCTTAATATACAGAAGATCAGCTTAGTATACATTAAGTAAGGATTTCAACAGTTTGCTCCCACACAGAAACATAAAGTGAAAAATAATAGATGATTTTTTTTAATGATGATGAAATCAGATCAGACCTATTGTCATGTTTAATCCCAGTGAGAGTCAAGTTGGGAATTGATAATTTCTTTTTTTTTTTTTTTTTTTACAGAGGATCAGTTTAGTATGCATTAAGTAAGGATTTCAACAGTTTGCACCCCCATAGAAACACAAAGTGAAATATATTGTTTGAGTACTCGTTATAGCATTAAATCTCAATGTACAGCACATTAAGGATAGAGATCCTACATGAGGAGTAAGTGCACAGTGACTCCTGTTGTTGACTTTACCAATTGACACTCCTGTCTATGGCATCAGTAATCTCCCTATGCTCCAGTCATGAGTTTCCAAGGCTATGGAAGCCTTTTGAGTTCACCGACTCTTATCTTGTTTAGACAAGGTCATAGTCAAAGTGGAGGTTCTCTCCTCCCTTCAGAGAAAGGTACCTCCTTCTTTGATGACCTGTTCTTTCCACTGGGATCTCACTCGCAGAGATCTTTTGCCAGAGTGTCTTGGCTTTCCATGCCTGAAATACTCTCATGGGCTTTTCAGCCAGATCCGAATGCCTTTAGGGCTGATTCTGAGGCCAGAGTGCTATTTAGGACATCTGCCATTCTATGAGTCTGCTGAGTATCTCACTTCCCATGTTGGATCACTCTCCCCTTTATTTACTCCATCGGTTAGCGTTAGCAGGTACTAGACTTGTCTATGTGCTCCCTTTGACTCCCAGTCCCTCCACCATGACCAACTGTGAACTGAAACTGATCACCTGGAACAGTGAGATGGCATTGGTACATGCCACCTCGATGGGATTGAATTGGAATCCCCTGGTATGCTTCCAACTCCACCACTATTAAAGTCCTTTGCCCAGTTCTTAATTGATTGATTTTTTGTTGAGTTTTTTAAATTGCTGATATATTTGGGATATTAATCCTTTGTTGGATTGGTGGCTTGCAAATATTTTTCCCATTCTATTGCATGTCTACTTTGCTATGAAAAGGCTTCTGAGTTTGATATAGTCCCATTTGTTTAGTTTTGCTTTTGTTGCCTATCTATGCTTTGGGGGGTTTATCCTGGAAGTCATCTCTTACACCTGTATCTTGGAGACGTCTTCTATGTTTTCTTCTAGCAACTTCATAGTCTCAGGTCTTAAATTTAAGTCTTTGATCCATGTGTATGGTGAGAAGTTAGGATATAGTTTTGCTGTCACCATCCGTTAAAGAGATTATCCCTATTCCACTGTATAGTCTGAACATTTTTGTCAAATCAGTTGGCTGCATGTGTGTAGGTAAATGTCTGGGCCCACTAAACTGTTCAATTTATCTGCGTATCAGATTTTATGCTATTTTGATTACCATAACCTTATAGTATGCTTTGAAGTCATTTTGTGATGCCTCCATCTTGATTTTTTTTTTTTTTGTTTGGCATCACGTTAGCTATTCTCGGTCTTCTATGATTCCATGTAAATTTTAGGATTGCTTTTTCTATATCTGTAAAGAATGTCATTGATATTTTGATAATGATTGCATTGACTCTAAAGATTGCCTTAGGTAGTATAGATTTTTTTTTTTATTTTTATTTTTTTACAGGCAGAGCGGACAGTGAGAGAGAGAGAGACAGAGAGAAAGGTCTTCCTTTTGCCGTTGGTTCACCCTCCAATGGCTGCCTCGGTCGGTGTGCTGCGGCCGGTGCACCACGCTGATCCGATGGCAGGAGCCAGGTGCTTCTCCTGGTCTCCCATGGGGTGCAGGGCCCAAGCACTTGGGCCATCCTCCACTGCACTCCCGGGCCATAGCAGAGAGCTGGCCTGGAAGAGGGGCAACCATGACAGAATCCGGCGCCCCGACCGGGACTAGAACCCGGTGTGCCGGCGCTGCAAGGCAGAGGATTAGCCTATTGAGCCGCGGCACTGGCAGTATAGATGTTTTAATGATACTGATTCTTCCAATCCGTGAGCAAGGAATAACTTTGCATTTGTGTGTGTGTGTGTCCTTGGTGATTTCTTTCATCAACGTTTGATACTTTTCATTGCGAATATCTTTCAGTTCTTTGGTTAATCCTAAATATTTGTGTGTTTTGTGACTATTATGAATGGGATTTCTCTGAGTTCTTCATTAGCATGCAAAAAAGCTTGTTTTTGGATGTTTATTTTCTAAGCTGCAACTTTACTGAGTTGGTTTATCAATTCTAATAGCTTTTTCATGGAGTGTTTAAGTTTTTCCATGTATAACCTCAAGACATCTGCAAACGTGGATGATTTGAATTCCTCTTTTCCAATTTTGATGCCCTTTATTTCTTTGTCCTCTCTAATTGCTCTGCTAAAACTATATTGTTTCACTGTACTATATCAAATAAGACTGGTGAAAGTGGACATTCTTGTCTTCCAGATTCGAGGGCAAATGCTTTGAGCTCTCCCCTATTAGGTATAATATTGGCTATTGATTTGTGATAAATAGCTTTTATAATTTTGAAGAATGTTCCTTTTATATTTAATTTCTGGAGGGATTATTTCATGAAGTGGTGTTGAATCTTATCAAATCCTTTCTCTGCATCTATTGAGATGACCTTATGGTTTTTATTTTTCGTTCTATTGACGTGATTTATGACATTTCTTGAATTGTGAATGTTGAACTACCCTTGAATTTCTAAGTTAAATCCCACTTTTTCATGATGTATGATCTCTTTGACGTGGTATTGGATTTCATTTGCTAGTATCTTGTTAAGAATCTTTTCATCTATGTTCATGAAAGATACAGGTCTGTGGCTTTATTTTCATGTTGTATCTTTTGTCTTGGTATCAAATTAACGCTGGCCTCATAAAAAGCGTTTGGCAGAGTTCTACCCTGTTTTATATTTTGGAATAGTTTGAAGAGTAATGGAGTTGCTTCCTCTTTGAATGTTTTGTAGAATTCATTAGTAAATCCATCAGGTCCTGGACGTTTCCTTGCTAGAAGACTTGATCGCTGCTTTAATAGCATTGCTTTCGATGGGTCTCTCTAGGTACTGTGTATCTTGATTTAATCTTGGTAGGTTATGATTCCAGGAATTTATCCATTTCTTCACAATTTTCGAGTTTATTATCATGTAGTTCTTCATAGTACTTTCTTATCATCCTTTGTATTTCAGTGGTGTTGGTTGCACTGTCTCCTTTTCCTTTTCTGATTTTGTTTGAGGTTTTTCTCTTTTTTCTTTGTTAGTCTGGCTAGAAGTTTATCTATTTTGCTTATCATCTCAAGAAACCAACTTTTTGTTTTTCATATTTTTTCTTTCAATTTCATTTATTTCTACTTTTATTCTTATTATTCCTTGCCTCCAACTGATTTGGGTTTTTGTTTTTCTAAGTATTCAAGATGCATAATTTTAAACATTTCTCTTTTCTTAATGTAAGCACTTCATGCTATAAGCTAGTTTCCCTCTTAATACTGCTTTTACTGTTTCCCACAGGTTTTGATATGTTATTTTAATTTCCATTTATTTCGAGAAAGTTATTTTCCTTTTTAATTTCTTCAAAGACCCATTGATCGATCATTCAGTAACATGTTTAGTTTCCAAGTATTTGAGTGTTCTATTGTTCTTGTTGTTTATTTCTAGTTTTATTCCTTTAGGGTCTTAGGAGATAAATGATATGACTTCAATATTTTTTAATGTGCTGATACTTGATTTGTGGCCTAATAGCTGGTCTATCTTAGAAAATGTTCTATGTGTTGATGAGAAGAATGTGTATTCTGTAGCTGTTGCGTGAAATGTCCTGTAATGACTGTTAGGTCCATTTGCCTGACAGTAGGTTTCAACTCTGATGTATGTGTATTGATTTTCTGTCTGTATGATTCACCAGTTGATAAGAGTGTGGTGTTGAAGTCACCCATTATGGTTGCATTGGTGTCTATCTTTCCCTCCAGGTCTAAAAGTATTTGCTGTACCTATCTGAGTGGTCTTGTGTCATATGTATTTATGATTATTATGTCTTCTTCCTGAATTGAACCTTTTATCAAAATATATTGTCCTGTAAGTTTTTGATTTGAACTCTGTTTTATCTGATATCAAGATAACTATGCCTGTTGGCTTTTGGTTTTCATTTGCCTGGTATATCTTTTTCCAACCCTTAACTTTCACTGTGTGTATCTTTATAGTGGGATTGTGGTTTTTTAACTATTCAGCCATCCTAAGTCTTTTGGTTTGTGAATTTAATCCACTTACATTCAAGGTTACTGTTGATAGATAAGAATTAAGACTTGTAATTTTGTCGATTGGATAACCTGCTCTGTTAGTGAATCTAGTGCTCACATGTATTTTATGCTTACTTCTAATGCAGGACACCCTTCCTAATTTCTTATAAGGCTGGTCTGTTGGTGAATTCTCTTAGTTTTCGCTTATCTAGAAAATAATATATTTCTCCTTCACCTTTAAAGGATAGCTTGATGGGATATAATAGCCTTGATTTGAAGTTGTTTTTTTTTTTTTTTCTTTTAAGACCTTGAATATATCATCTTACCCTCTTCTGGCTTTGTAGGATTTCCACTGAAAAGTCTGATGTTAATATAATTGGTTTTCCTTTACATGTAATGACACTTTTCTCTTACTGTCTTTAGGATTCTCTCGTTTTTAACTTTTGAAAATTTGATGACAATGTACTTTGGAAAAGACCTTTTTTGGTTGAGTCTGGTTGGAATTCTTTGAGTTGCTTATGTTTGGATGTCCATGTGTCTGAAGATCTGGAAAATTTTCAACCATTATTTAATTTAGCAGGTTCTCAATGTCTTTTTCTTTTACTTCTTCAAGAATACCTAGGATAGGAATATTTGTTCATTTAATGGTATTCCATATTTTTATAATTTTCTTCATTCTTTTTAATTCTTTTCTTTTTATCATTATCTAATTGAGTTATTTCAATTCTTATCCTCAGGTCAGAAATTCCTTCTTCCATTTCATCCATATGCTGTTAAAGTTCTCAGTCATACTTTTGATTTCTCTGAGGATTACATCTCCAAACTTTCTATTTGGCTCTTCTTTTTATTTATCTATTTATTTATTTTTATTTTTTGACAGGCAGAGTGGACAGTGAGAGAGACAGAGAGAAAGGTCTTCCTTTGCCGTTGGTTCACCCTTCAATGGCCGCCTCAGCTGGCGCGCTGCGGCCAGCGCACCACGCTGATCCGATGGCAGGAGCCAGGTGCTTCTCCTGGTCTCCCATGGGGTGCAGGTCCCAAGTACTTGGGCCATCCTCCACTGCACTCCCCGGCCGCAGCAGAGAACTGGCCTGGAAGAGGGGCAAACGGGACAGAATCCAGCACCCAAACTGGGACTAGAACCCAGTGTGCTGGCGCCGCAAGGCGGAGGATTAGCCTATTGAGCCGCAGCGCCAGCCTATTTGGCTCTTCTTAATGAGTCTTATCTCCTTAGTAATATTTTATTCATGGCACTAATAGATTTATCATTTCTTTATCTATAATCTGTTGCATCTCATTGAGTTTCCTTACAATCATTATTTTGAATTCTATGTCTGTCATTTCATAGATTTCCTTCAGTTCATGATCTAATTCTGGAGGATTATTGTGTGTTTTTTTGGAGAGGTAGTGCTACCTTGCTTCTTCATGTCTCCTGTGTCCCTGCATTGGCATCTGCCCATCTGGTGTACTCATCCCTTCTTCTTTATGGAGTACGTTTTATTGGAAAAGAGCCTTGTTCTTGGTACTAAGGAAGACAGGAGTAACTGCCCCCTTGTCCTACTGGCAAGCCTGAGTGAATCTGGGTCATGTGACACCAAATGCTGTAGTCCTAGGACTGTGTGATATGGATGGACCATTCTTCAGCTCCTTCTAGGAGATTCCAACTGGTATTGTGGCATATAATACCAACATCCCTAGTCCTTGGACTAGAGGATATGAATTTGAATCCTTTTCCAGGATTGTACTCGCTATAGGAGTTTTTACTCAGGTATGTATGAGTCCAGAGTGGTAGAATGCAGGTAGGTTCTTCCATAAGTCCACTGGGTAGATTCCAGCATCACTGAAAATTTTGGAACTAAGTTTTATAGTTCTGGAATTAACGGGTATGGTGGGATCATTACCCAGATGCCCCAGGGTTGGAGTGGATTTTCTATGGCCTGATTCTGATATTAGCTCCCAGAAGCTAAGGCATTCCACCCTTTGTCACATAGAGTGTGTGAGCGCAACTCTGGGACTAATAGCCAAAAACTGTCACAGTTGTAGGATGCAGGGGATCTGTCCTTTGCCACACATTACCCTGACTCTATGATTCTGGTAGAAGTAGAATACAAGCTTGCATGGCTTTTCACTGCTGAGTATGGGTTAGGAAGGAGAAAAATAAGGCTTCCTTATTCCAAACCTGGCAGTTGCTCAGACTCCAGTCAACTCTCCAGGCTGAAGTAAAAGTTAGCGGGTGACTGTGGAATCTCCTCTCAGCTAAAATTGTTTGTGGCAGTGTGTACAGCAATTTTTTCCTACTTTGTTGTGGTAAGATGGTGGTTCAAAGCTGGCAGCTGGTTGTACTGAGTGGTTGGCTGCAGTTGTGTCTCTGTCTTCTCTCTTCTTGTCCCAACGAGTCTTCATATTTTTTTTTCAATTCTTTGTAAAAATTTCCATCAGTCAGAGCCCTGGCAATGTAGTCCTTCCTTTGTTCTTCTCATAACCCAGAGTGGTTGTTAGTGTGGCTACACCCTATTTAGCCATCTTGGATTGCCCCAGTATGAAGATTATAATCATGTCTGTTTCCATGATTGCAGTTTAATCTTCATTAGGATAGGGCCTATGCTGCTCTTGATAATGAATGTGTTCTAAATACCTAGGTAAACAGCTGGAATATATTAGGTGTCCAGTCAGTATTTGTAGAACAAGTGAATGAATTAATCAGTTGGTGAATGGATTAAAAATAGCCCTCCAGAGCAGACATAACCGAAAGACTCCTTAAATCGCATAGCATTACTTCATTTACATCTCTGACGCTACTTTTGCTCATGTTGTATATCCAGTGATTAAAACTTCTCCTTAAAAATGTGATTCATAAGTTGAATGAAATGAAATGACCAATTTTCAGCTACTTCTGTCCTATAAGAAAAATTTCACACACATCAACATAGCATATGTTGAAAATATTTCACATTTTAGAGTAATTCCCAATTGTTACTTTGGTTATATATATATAAATTTATATATACAATGTGTGTGTGTACTTTATAAAGTTCTTGGCAAATGAAATAAAAAGATGTCTACTGTCATTAAAAAAATTGTGAAATCCATATACTAGATAGCTTCAAAGGCTCATGGAAAATACTTACTATTTAAACAGCTATGAATAACAAGCTAAATGTATAGTGGTAAGCCACACTGACCTCAGCCACAGAAGGATACCAGAAAAATAAAGGAAGGACCACATTCTGGGAACTGAGGGTGAGAATTTTTCAGTGGAGAAGGAATATGATGGGATATGGAGTATGATGGACATGCCACTGCCGCTGGCCATTCCAACAACCACCTATACATCTACACATCCAGTTCCGGGCTGGGGAACAGCATATTGCCAAGATAAGGTAGGAAGAAGGTGCTGCAATTCTTACCACTGGCAGCATTAACTGAGACAGAATTCCATAGTTACCACTGATTTGAAGGCCAGCCTGGGGAGCTGAGAGGGTTCTGAAAGACTATTTTTCTCTGAAAAGAAAAGCTGCATTGCCCCCCAACCTCCTCCCACAAAAATACCAGACTCGGTTAGCTTTGAATCTGCTCGTTCACCCTGGCACAGAGGGGCTCCAATACCCCATTTCCCCACTGACTATTGTCAGAGGTGCTCTGTAACATCCATCTTGGGTTTCCCTCTGACTCTTGCCCCACCCATCATCAATGGCCAGGACTCCTGGTCTGCCCAAGCACATCCCAAAAGAGCTCAAGTGAAGGTCTTGGGTACTCCCCCGAGCCACAAAGACACGTCTCAGGAGTAAAGGCTTCATTAAAAAAAATGAAGCTCCCAGGTGTGCAAAAGTCACTGTAGAAACCCTGCCCTGCCAAAAAAACACAAACAAGGAAGACAATGATTCCCCAAAAGGAACATAATAATACATTAATATGGACTATGAAAAATAAGATATTTATGAAATGTCTAAAAGGAATTCAAAAGAAAAATAACAAAATTGTTTAAAAATACTGAATAACAGTTTAATGAAATTAGGAAATCAGCATGTGATGTGGATGAGAAATTCAGCAAAGAGCTAGATACTGAAAAAACCCAAAAATATTAGAAATGAAGTATTCAATAAGTCAAATTAAAAATACAGATAAAACCTAATAACAGATTTGATGAGAAAGGAGAAAGAATATCTGATCCAAAACACAGGTCTTCTAAAATATCTCACTAGAAAATAAGGAGGAGAAAAATTAGAACACAAACATTGTTCAAGATCTATGTAATAACATTAAACCAAATATGACTCTTCATAGTTCCTGAGGAAACAGAAAAGAATAAATTAGGAAACTTATTCAATGAAATAAAAGCAAAAAAAATCCCTAATTTGGAGGAAAATAACTACATCCAAAAATAAGAAGTGCATTTAACTCCAATTAGGCATGATCAGAAAAGATCCTCATCACACCACATAATAGTCAAACATTCAATAGTGAAACATAATGAGAATATAGTAAAATTTACAAGAGAATGGAGAGTTATTATGCAAATTCTAAATGGAAAAAAAAACCTGCCAACCTAGAACACTGTACCCAGTGAATCTCTGGTTTATAGATGAAGATGAAATAAAGACCCTCCAAGGAAACAAAGGAATTTGTAGCTACCTGGCCAGCCTCACAAATCATACGTAAGAATGTACTACACACAGAAACAGAGAACGGCAATCAGCATCACAAAAGTATGGGGAGGCTGAAAATCTTCTAGTAATGGAACAAAAGGAATATTTATGAAAAACAAGAGGAATATTTATGAAAAAATGACAGGGCTAAGTTATTACTGACTAATAATAACCTTGAATGTAAACGAATAATTTCCCCAGTTGAAAGATAAAACTGCTGAATGGATAAAAAATCAAGACCTATCTATGTGCTACCTGCAAGAAACACACTTTGCCAATAAAAATACAGGCAGACTGAAAGTGGAAGGATGGAGAAATGTATTCCATGCAAATGGAAATCTACAGCAACCAGGAGTCACTATCTCGTATCAGACAAAACAGACTTTAAGACAAAAGCTGTTAAAAGATTGAAAGAAGGTCATTATGTAATGATTAAACGATCAATTCATTAAGAAGATATGACTTTTGCATGACAATAGGTCTGCTCTGATTTCATCATCATTTAAAAAAAAATCATCTATTATTTTTCACTTTATGTTTCTCTGTGGGAGCAAACTGTTGAAATCCATACTTGATGTATACTAAGCTGATCTTCTGTATATTAAGATAATCAAAAATGAATCTTGATGTGAATGGAAGGGGAGAGGGAGTGGGAAAGGGGAGGGTTGTGGGTGGGAGGGACGGTATGGGGGGGAAGCCATTGTAATCCATAAGCCGTACTTTGGAAATTTATATGCATTAAATAAAAGTTTAAAAACAAAAAAAAAAAAAAGAAGATATGACTTTTGGAAATGTATACACAGCCAATACTAGGACACCCATTTTTATAAAATAAATGTTAATGGATCTCAAGGAAGACATAAGATACAGTACAATAATAATAGATGATTTCAATACCCCACCTTTATCATTGAACAGATCAGCCCGACAAAAACATCAAGAAACAACAGAGCTAATGTATCCTATATCCCAAATAGAATTAGTAGATATCTACAAAATATTCCATCCCACCACGTAGAATATACATTCTTTTTTTAGTGCACAGAACATTGTCTAGGATAGACCATATACTATTCCATAAAACAAGTCTCAACAGATTTTAAAAAATGAAATAATACTATGTATCTTTTCTGACCCCAATAAAATCTGAAAGTAAAACCTAAGTAATTCTAGAAAATATACAAACACATGGGCACTGAGTAACATGTTTCTGACCGAACTGGGGATCATGAAGGAATCAAAAGTGAATGAAAAGAATTAATTGAAATAAAAATGAAAATACAACATACCAAAACTTACAGGGTAGAGAACAGGCAGTGTTAAGAGGAAAGTTTATAGCAATAAGTGCCTGTAAGAAAAAAATTTGAAATGTATCAAATGATCTAACAATGCAGCTCAAGGATCTAGGAAAGTAAGAACACACTGGACTAAAAATTAATAGAAGGAAAGAAATAATAAAATTTAGAGGAAAAAAAATCAGTGAATCTATACAAAAGATCCATGAAGTGAACCAGTATAGGAAACAATATGGAGATTCTTCAGAACACTAAAACTAAATCTACAAAATGACCTACCTATCTCACTCCTGGGACTATATTCAAAGGAAATGAAGTGAACAAATTAAAGACACTTGCACTCCCACATTTATAGCAACTCAGGTCATAATAACAAAGCTGTGGAATCAACCTAGATATCCATCAACTTAGGCTTAGATAAAGAAAATGTATATAAATCAAGTGGAATATTACTCAGACATAAAATGCTGGCATTTTCAACAAAATGGATGGAGCTGGAAATCATTATGCTACATGAAATAAGCCAAACTTGGACAAATATCACATTTTTTCTTATGTGGAGATTAATATACAGAGAAAGTATAAAAATTGTGTAGATGTCATATCATTAGGTATTTAATTATACATACTACTTCATTGAATCATTGCGTGTAAATGACAACACATTCTTATCTACCTACATTATGTTCATTGTCATGAATCCAGAGTTGCAGAAAGAGAGAGAGAGGGAGATGTATTTAGAGAGCACTTCTGCTTCTTGATAGATTTCCCAAATGGCCACAATGGCTAGGGCTGGGTCAGGCTGAAGCTAGAAGCCAGGTGCTTCATTTAAGTCTGTCATGTGGGTGGCAGGGGCCCAAGCACTTCAAAAATCTCCTGCTTTCCAAGGAACATTAGCAGTGAACTGGATCAGAATTGGAGCAGCTGGGACATGAACATACACTCATATGGGATGCTGGTGTCACAGGAGTCAAGCCACTCACTACAGTGCTGGCCCCCAAATTTTACATTATTTCTTTACACTATGACCACAGTCAATGAGAAGAACCAATTTAACTGGAACTCAGAATCCGGTCCTCTGATCTCAAATCTCGAACATATTCTAAGTTCACCAAGAAGAGTCAAGTACCATTTGAGAAAACTGCTAAGTCAAAGATTTTTTTGTTTGAAAGTAGAGAGAGAGAGATAGGGAGAGATAGAGAGATATCCTCCATCTGTTGGTGCATTCCCAAAAGGGCCACAGTATTGGACTTGGGCCAAGAGCCACGAGCCTTCTCCCGTCTCCCATGTGGATGCAGGAGCCCGAGCCCTTGAACCATCTTCCACTGCTCTCCCAGGCATACTAGCAGGGAGTTGGATCAGAAATGGAACATCTTGTTCTCAAAACAGTGCCCATAGGGGATCCTGGCATTTCAGGCAGTGGCCCCACCTGGTAGGCCACAATGCTGGCCCCCTAAAAGATTTTATAAAACGTCAAATGATATGCTGGCTTTGTAGGATATCTGCAGAAGTCTGGTGAATGTCTTAGCATTTGGGGAGGACTATTTCAAGTGGGATCATCAGATGAAGTCTGTTAAAACACATCCAGGCATTTGACTCTGCAACTTCCCTCAGAGTCAGTCTGACATTGACCTACCTTTACTGTTAGAACATTTCACTGTAGGACTAAGTGTTTTATTCTGCTCCTGTAGTTTTTCCATCTTCCATGTACTTTGGAAATGAGTATTTATCATCGCTTGATGTATTAGTCTTTCCAATGCCTCAAACCCTTATTTTAAATCTCTCCTCAGAGCTCTTTCTAACCTTTGTGTTTTTCTTACTTAGGTAACTTAGAAAGCTTCACTTTCCATCTGTGCCCCTATTCTATGTATATAAAAGCATCTCAGTAACTCATTAGCGCTAATAGCGGAATCACACCCCTCATTTATATTTATTTAGCATGTGAATCAGCATGACCTTCAGGACTTCAGTTTCATTTTGGAAGGCTTACAACACTGTGTGCTCCTTAATTATTGGCTTCAATATGGCATTTGTTATTCACTCAGTCTCATTGCTGCTTTTTATTTCTTGTTTATTAATCCAGGAAAAGTACAAAATGCCTGCATTTTCACACTGTGAAAGGAATAAACTAGTATAAAAATATTGCTAATTTTAGTCTATTCTTCCATTGATAGGTATGTTATTGTTTTTTAAAACTCTCAGTTTATGAATATGTAAACAGATTTGGAGACAGGCTTCAGTGAGATGCATATACAATGAAGTAAATTATGCAAAGGTAATATCTTTTGAAATTATTTTCAAGCAATATTCTCAAATATGAGAACAACTGGGTCTTTATATGGCTACTTATTACTTTTTTCTTACTGAATGTTTCACATAAAACTAATGAGAGTTGTTGAACTTCAACAGTAGCTGCAATGGTTTATTTTGGAAGATTGAATTTTTAAAACATTTTATTTGAGAGAAAGAGAAAGATAAATAGAGTGCCCATCTGCTGGTCCACTTCCTAAACATCTGAAATGATTGGGACAGAATGAAAGCCAGGAATCGATCTTCCATGTGGGAGGCCAGAACCTAATCATTGCTTCTGAGGGTCGGCATTGGCAGAAAACTGGAATCAGAAGCAGGAACTGAGAGTGCGACTCTGGCCTTTCAATGCGGGATGCAGGAATCTTAGTCACTATGCCAAATGCTGACTCCTCAAGAGTGCATTTTTAATTTAGTAAATAAATAATGTGTGACTGCTTTGCTTACATTCTCAGAATTTAAATTAAACAGTGAAATGGAACATGTTCCTTCTGGATTTTAAGAGGAACTAATTTCTGAGAATTACTGGTCTCTCAAAACATTTTTGAAAATGTAAATTAAAATGTCCTGTTGAAAATTATCATGTAAGTTATTTACTGTATTTCAAGAAAGAGCATTAAATTTCAGAGAAATGTAGAGGAGTAAAGTATAAGGAGAAAAATATGAGGAATGAAAAATCAAGCTTTACTAGAATGCTATTGAGTTTGATAAAATATTAAATTTATGGGCATTGGCATCTGGTGTAGAAATGAATACGGCACTCGTGATGGCCACATCTGATGGAGTGCCTGGACTCAGGCTCGAGGCCCAGCTCAGCTCCTGACCCCTACTTTCTGCTGGTATGCACCCTGAGGGTAGCAGCTCTTGGCTCAGGTAGTTGGGTTGCCAGCTTCTGGCTTTAACTTGATCTAGCCCTAATTGTTGGAGATGATTGGAGAGTGAGCTAGTGGATGGGATTCCTTCCCCTCTCCATTTCAAAGAAATAAATAGTTTCAAAAGACTGAATTTAGTTTTTATCTCTAACTTCCCTAAACTGCATAAAATAACACCAAGAAGTATAACTCATTAATCAGTCAAAAATATACAAACTTATAATAGAATATAAGAAATGAGTCAAGAATAGCTACCAGAAATGTGATTTTTTTTAAAATTTTACTTAATGAATATAAATTTCCAAAGTACAGCTTATGGATTACAATGGCTTCCCCCCATAACGTCCCTGCCACCTGCAACCCTCCCCTTTCCTACTCCCTCTCCCCTTCCATTCACATCAAGATTCTTTTTCGATTCTCTTTATATACAGAAGATCAGTTTAGCATACATTAAGTAAACATTTCAACAGTTTGTTCCCACACAGAAACATAAAGTGAAAAATACTGTTTGAGTACTAGTTATAGCATTAAATCTCAATGTACAGCACACTAAGGACAGAGATCCTACATGAGGAGTAAGTGCACAGGGACTCCTGTTGTTCGACTGATGAGCTGCAGGAGCTGATCCTGCTCCTGATTGGAGGAGAGCAGCGTATTCGGCGTATGGGCAGCAGAGCATGGATTGGTGGAAGAGGACTATAAAGGAAGAGAGAGACACCATGCACCGGGAAACATCTGAGGAACATCTGAGCAGAGCCGGCCTGCGGTGTGCGGCCCCTCCGCGGAGGCGGGGGGACCGGCAGCTAACCCGGGATGGCGTCGTTCCTCCGTGAGTGAGGGAACGGCAGCAAACCCGGGAAGGGCCGGGCAAAAAGAACAGAACAGGGTCCGGTGTCATTCCTCTGCAAATGGGGGAGCGACAGGTTTTTTTTTTTTTTTTTTTTCCCCAGAGTGTCTTGGCTTTCCATGCCTGAAATACTCTCATGGGCTTTTTAGCCGGATCCGACTGCCTTAAGGGCTGATTCTGAGGCCAGAGTGCTGTTTAGGACATCTGCCATTCTATGGGTCTGCTGTGTATCTCACTTCCAGTGTTGGATCGTTCTCTCCCTTTTTTATTCTATTGGTTATTATTTGCAGACACTAGTCTTGTTTATGTGCTCCCTTTGGCTCTTAGTCCTATCATTATGATCAATTGTGAACAGAAATTGATCACCGGGGCTAGTGAGATGGCATTGGTACATGCCACCTTGATGGGATTGAATTGGAATCCCCTGGTATGTTTCTAGCTCTACCGTTTGAGGTAAGTCAGCTTGAGCATGTCCCGAGTTGTACATCAGAAATGTGATTTATAAAGTTTGAATATGGCACAGGGGATAGTTACCAGGATTAATATTTGTACAAAGTCTGGGAAGTGGCAGAAATGATAGTTTATTAGATAAGCAGTCAGGATACTGTGGAAAATAGGCAATTCCTGTAAGCATATTAAAGAGAAGTTGGTAAACCTCTGATGTCTAGAACCATAGGCAGAATTCAAAACCTAAGCGTCAGGTTTTCAGGAATAACCATATGCTTGAGTAGGGTTGGCAAGGACTAATTCTAATACTCTTGATCTTTTAATCTAAACTTTGCCTAACAGATATATTACAAAATAATATGTACTAAGAAGAAGGTAGTAACACTAGAAATAGTGTGCCTTTTATTAAGGCTTGTACAAAGAGTCAAGAGGGACTTGCTAAAATTTACATGCAATAATAACTGACATTTTAGCATAAGTTGGGAATGGGGATCAGTTACTATACAAATGCCTTATATATGTTATATCAATCAAACCTTAATTTCTGTTGTAGTTATTGTCTCTAATATACAGACAAAGCAACAGAGGCATAGAGAAGTTAAATCATTTGTTTAAAATAATTTGCTTAAGCAATTTCTAACAAAAGTAATTGAGATTGGAAATCAGAACGTTTGACCTCAAAGCTACAATGACTTACTATTCATGAATAAGGAGAGGTAGCATCATAGACTGAATGTGATCATATTGGAGTTCCATTCATCTGTGTATATCAGGTGAAATTGATATACAATAAAGTATCTACGACTCATTTATCACTATTAATATACTGTGTCTGACACCCAAGGCTAATAGAATGTTCAAGAGAATGAGGATTTGGCATTTTTAAAATTTGTCTTTGATTTACATAAATTCATTTGTTCTTTTGTCATGCATTTATTCATTCAATGCACAATCACTGTGCTTCCACTATATACTAGTTACTCTATTAATGATAGTAGAATTAGAAAGAAATCAACCATGTCCTACTAATTTTATATTTCATTGATAGAGACAGTCAACACATAAGTATATAAACATAAATATATTTACGTTTATACATATATTCACCTCTATATAAATATATATACATATATATCATATCTTTGATATTATGATATTAAAAAACTAAAGCACAATACATGTAGAAAGTGAAACGGAAGGGTTATTTTAGGAAGAGTATCCAGAAAAGGACTCTCTGAGGAGGGAAATCTGGAAAAAAAAGACCTGAATAAAGTGAGTGAACAAGGCTTCCAATCGTATGGAATAGGAGAATGGGAGAATGTAAGAAAGAAGAAACAAGAAGAGTAAATACAGTGAGCATTAAAAATGAGAGGGGTGTGTTATGAGATTAGGTTAAAGAAACAGGTAGGACTATGATCATGGAGGATTACTAGACACAGTGTGAGATTCCTTGTACCATATGGCAAGCCACTGGAGGGTTTTGACATGAGAAGTGTCATAATTGGGATTTTCTAAAAATTTAAATCACTGTTGAAGCAGTGCCTGAGACAAAAATATAAGGAGTTGAAGGAAAGAGAAATAATCAGATTCAGATTCACATAATTGTTCATGATTTACAATTTTTATCATTATATTTTTAGAATTATATCTATGAACTATGTTAAATGAATAAAGGAAGGAAGGCAGAAATAAACAGTGAATTTGGATATTATGCAAAGAAAAGAAAATACGACTGCAAACATTTTTGGCTTGAATACTTGGAAGAATAGTGTTAGATTTGTGGGGACAGAGATACTGTAATTCTGTTTCAGACATATTAAGTGTGAGATATCTATTTAACGATCCAAGTGATGATACTAGTAGTTGGAAATCAGTTAAACAAGCCTAGATACAGTGAGGACATTGTGGGATAGATACAAATTTAGAAGTTACAAAATTATTTTGATGTTTTGAAAACTGTACAATTGACTGACATCACTTATGAGGTAAGGGTGAGTGAGAAAACAGAAAAAGACTGAGTTCTTGATCACTAATTCTTAATGGGAAGAGGAAGAAATACATATTATGAGTCTGAAAATAGATAGATAGATAAAAACTGGGCTTGTGGAGTATCTTGGAATTGAAGAAAATGCTTCAAGAGGGAAAGAGTATCTATCAACTGCTGTCAAGAAGTAGAATAAAATTAGAACCAAATATAGACTATAAAACCATAGAACTTACCAACATGGAGATTTTCAGTATCCTTAAATAAAGCAATTGCAGTGTAATAGTTGTGGTCAAAGTCCTACAGAGGAAATAAAGGCAACAAACATAAGTAAATAAACCCTTTGAGGGATTTTGCTAAAATGCAAAGGAACTCAGAAGTAACTATATGGGTATATAGAATACAAAAGAGTTTTACTTTGTGCTTTAGTGATAATTATTATAAAATATGTTATGCAAATATAAAGGATACAAATAATCAGACAAAAATATGAAAAGAAAGGAGTTAACCAAAGGAGCAAAGTCTTTGAGATGGAGAGGAAGATGAAATGCATGTAAGTGGGTAGATTGACTTCAAATAGATGTAAGGGCTCTTCATCCATTTTGATGAGGAGAATAATTCAGGATCCATAGGTACTGATACAAGAAGCAGGGACGATGAGGCAGGAAGGGGAGAAAGTTCTCTTTTGGTTGCTTCAGGCTGTTCAGTGAACTTAGAATAAGGTCTTCATAAAGACGGAGAAGAAGGGGGTGGATGCTGGACATTTGACAAAGTCATCTTTGGAAGTGGGAAGAATGAATTCACGGGTGATATGCATGAGGTTCACAGAGCACTGTGGAGGTTCTTGTTGAGATAAGTAGTCACAAATCACAAATGTAAGATTAGCTGGTATGGTTGCATGTGCATTGCACAGGTATGTTGAGCAGTGTAGGAGTAGACATGGTTTAATCAAGATTGATAAGCTTCTGCTTAAGTTAATGCAGGTAAGGGAACAAGTACAAGAGAATCCAAATTTTATTCAAAGAGAAGATGTGAGTTGTGTTCCAGGAATCTAAACTACACAAAAAGAAAATGAAATAATAAAGGGGCTGATAGCCAGCAAAAAACCAACAGTGTGAATGGGTTTGTGATCTCAATAGATTGAATTGCTATGGGGTGGGTCTAGCAGCTAGAGTATGTGGGCTGGAAAGAGGAATTGGCATTCACAGGTCTGAGTCTAAGATGTATTATATTTGAAATAAAAGGGAAATATTATCATAAGCAGCTGAATATGCCATTGCAGCTGCCTGCACTGAGGGTTAACATTCTTCTTTCCTAAATTAATAATTTCAACAGATGGATCTGTAATGTGACCTGCTGAGAGATGGAAAAACTAAACTTGGTTTTCAAGATGACATTTGTAAAATTTAAATTCTTGTGTAGATGGTTCTCCTTGAAATATTCTGCAATTAATGTGATTCAAAAAAACTAATCCATAACTCAATTCTAAATATTTTTAACTCAAGCCTAGGGATTTATAGGATTAATATGGTATGTAGCAATGTTTTATATAGAATCCTACAAAACCTTAACACACAACTAAAGTCAGTAATAGTAAGATATAACTTAGTTTTTATAATTTTGAGACAATGGTTTATTCAATATATTACTGGTGTAAAATTATTCTAGAATTGATTTTATTTCTTCGATTTCTCTTTGTAATCATATATCTTGTGGCCTTAGTCAATGCATATGGACTATAAAAGCTGAAAAAGCAGTATATTTTAAGAAAATCTTTGTTGGAACTCTTAATTTTTCTTTAAACTGAATTGTTATTCAGTAGGTAGAGATATTAAGTCATTGAAAAATATTCATAAATTATGGCAGTTTGATAAAAATAGTGTTATCATTTATTTTACCTATGTATGTATACAAGTTCTTTGAAGTTTGTGGGAAATGCAATTAAAATATAAATAAAAATATAAACTTTGTCTCTCAACATGTGTCACATAAGGTTCAAGAAAGTTTTGTGAGTGATGATACCATCATTTAGTCCATCCCAAAGAGTTGTGGATCTCGAGAACTTAATCAAGTCAACGCAGTCCTTTTAATACTATTAACTGAAGAAAAATCTGCCTTTAAAAGAAATTTTTTTAGATTAGAAAGCAAAATGAAGTCATAGGGAACAAGGTGAGGGCTGTAAGATAGATGCCTAATGATTTCCAACTGAAACACTCCCAAAATTCCCCGTATATGATGAGAAGAATGAGTGGGAGGTTAGTTACTGTGGGGAAGGGCTCTCTGGTGGTAATTTCCTAAACATTTTTCCATCAAATCTTTGGCTAATTCTATTAATGTCATAATTAGCACATGTTGTTGTTATTTGTACCTAAGGAGTCAACAAGCAAAATGTCTTGATCATCTAAACAGTTGCCTTGCCCTCTGCTCCTGACTGATCCACTTTTGCTTTCACTGGACTCCTTCCACCTGTTGGTGGCTATGGGTCTGATTGTTACTTGTCTTTGGGATCATATTTCTAAAGTCACATTTCATCTTCTGTTAAAATTTACAGCAATGCTTCAGGATTTTCACAATTGCTCAAAATTTCCATTAAAATTGTATTCTTGTTTGAAGATAATCTGTACACAACATTCTTGGCACCCATTGAGCAGAAAGTTTGTGCCACTTAAATTTTTTAGTAGGAATGGGTAAGTTGAAGCATTTGAGGTACCCTATGGTAGTAACTGTTGTTTCTACTGTTAATTTTGGTCATTTTCATGTAGGGTGCAGTCAAGACTAAATTTTTCCTAGCAAATAGATGTTTGTCTGCCACTGCAGTCTTCACCTTCTTCAATATTGTCCGGTTAAAATGAGTTATCCATTTGTAAACTGCTAACGTCCTTGGGAGCATTGTTCCCATAAACTTTTTGTAAAGCATCAGTGACTTCATTATTCTTCTAAGGACCGACTATAAATTTGATGTTTATCTTCTTTCAACTTCAGCAAAATTGATACTGCTCTGTTAGGGATTCCTTTCCAACCGATGTGTTGTACTGAACAGTGCCGCAAACTAGATTTTGTTTAGATATAACAAGTTAATATGAGTTTATTTTGGGGCAAAAATTATTTGATATTCATGCTTTAACATACTATACCTTCTCCATGAAATTTTAATATACTCTTTGTAGGTGTACATGAATGTCTTAAGTGGTTGTTTTTGTCATAAATCAACAGCAATTCATTGCACTGAGATATTTTGGGAAAAGATTTTGTATAGATTTTCTCCCTTTACTAGCATAACAGCTTAGTTTTATTTCAGAAATTAGGAAACAAACATTAAATGTAAGTCTATGTTTATTTTAATTACCTAAAATGTATGCACTTATCAAAATATTTTAAATATTTAGGAATTATAACTAATTGTTGGCATTAGTTGTGTTCTTGTGATTTAAAGCATATTTTCTTGCATAAATAACATATCCAATGTTTTTACATAATGATTGCTTCCCAGCAATCATATGGTTGGATATAGTTTATCAAGTAAGCAAATCTTAACATTGGCAACTAGTACCTTGTGAATAACTTTTGGCTTCAGTAAACTCTAAGATGGTTTCTTTAATATATATATATATATGCAAATGTATATTTCTTAAAACACATTTTTGAATAATATATACTTTCTAGAAGAATATATTTTTAGAAATATATAATTAATGAAGTTTCTTCCAGAAGTTCATGAAAAATGGATTTAAGATACTGCATGTTTCCATGAATTTGATGTATATTCACATATACACACATGCATGTACATATGTACACACATATATACAGATGAAATACTTCAGACAGTATGAATGTTATAGGATAGTGTCTCACACATACAAACACCTGAGCCCCAAGATCAAAATCTGATATAAAGTACTGTTGTAGAAGTCTGGGTTCCCCTTGCTTGAAAGTTGTGGCATCTTTTTTGATCTGAATTTTCTTGTTTAATTTATTATTGCTATTTCAGTGTGCTTCTTGGTGTATGTTTGAATAACATTATTTTAAAGTCAAACAAAAGGATACCTGAACCCTTCTGTTTCTCAGAGGAAACTAGTCCAAACAGACTGCACGTTGCTAAGTTCCATGTAATTTGAGGAACAGATGAACTAAACGAAACCTCTAATGTTGAATCTTGAGTAATTTTCATCGTGGTTACAGCAGTCTTAGTAGTATTGGAAGGCTGTATTGAAGGAGCTTGACCAAGACGAAGTTCATCTGGGAGAGAAAAATAAGAACTTTATAATAGGATTCTGGAGAAAAACCAGGAGGACAAAGGAACAAATGAAATATGGATAACTTGAAAAGGACATCATAGGAGGCACATCAATCCTCAGTGTTTATTTTGAGCAAGTTGGTGACATTTAGAGAGAAGTGAGGGTTCCAGCCGTTTTCAGTAGGTGGTCAGTTTGACATTTCAGTAGAATGTCTCTCTGGGCTAATAAAACTTGTAGTTCCCTGCGGGTGCCATTTTCATTTTATTCCTCCTGTTCATTTGAAGTAACAATTCAGTAAATCATAATATATAGGCAAATGCTAGAAGTCAAGTGTTTACATAGACTAAAAAATTTAAACGAATTCATTTTTCGCATAACAGATGGGAGAAATGTAACTTCACCAGAATTCTGTAGCCTTCTTTTTTTCTAAATTTCATTTAGCAGTATTTGAATATTCAGTTTATGTCCAATAAAACAAATCATGTTTTTAAATAAGCAACACAATTATTATCAAAACAGATTCATGTGGCTTGGCAACTAACAAATAACATGGACATCTGTTACTGGGAAAATAAATTAAACCAATAAATTGAACCATAGTAAATGTTGCTATAATTTGGTGATTAATTGATATTTAAAACTACAAATTTACACTTTCTAACATCAGCTGAACCTTTGTAATCATTTCCTATTTATAGCAGTGTTGTCATAGATCTGTTTCAAAGATTTTCCAAATTTCTCAAACCCCAAAGCATAGATTCACCATTCTGCCTAGCACATTCTCTAAGAGTCCCTAGACACCTGCATTTACATGAGAATGTTGCAGTCCAGTTACATCCTTCAATTTTAATATTGCCACAATTTTATTGTTTTTTGTTTTTGTGTTTTCTTTTTTTAACTTTTATTTAATAAATTTCTGAGGTACAACTTTTGGATTATAGCAGCTTTTCCCCCCATAACCTCCCTGCCACCTGCAACCATCCTATCTCCCGCTCCCTCTCCCATCCCATTCACATCAAGATTCATTTTCAATTATCTTTATATACAGAAGATCAATTTGGTATATTTCGACAATTTGCACTCACACAAAAACAAAGTATATAGTACTGTTTGACTACTGGTTATACCATTAATTCACATAGTATAACACATTAAGGACAGAGATCCTACATGAGGAGTAAGTGCACAGTGATTCCTGTTGACTTAACAATTGACACTCTTACTTATGATGTCAGTAATCACCCTAGGTTCTTGTCATGAGCTGCCAAGGCTATGGAAGCCTCTTGAGTTCGCCATCTCTGATCTCATTTAGACAAGGCCATAGTCAAAGTGGAAGTTCTGTCCTCCTTTCAGAGAAAGGTATTTCCGCTGGGATCTCACTCACAGAGATCTTTCATTTAGGTCATTTTTTTTTGTTTTCTTTTGCCAGAGTGTCTTGGCTTTCCATCCCTGAAATACTCTCATGGGTTTTTGAGCCAGACCCGAATGCCTTAAGGGCTGATTCTGAGGCCAGAGTGCTATTTAGGGCCTCTGCCATCCTGTGAGTCTGCTATTTATCTCACTTCCCATGTTGGATCGTTCTATCCTTTTTAATTGTATCAGTTAGTATTAGCAGACACTAGTCTTGTTTATGTGATCCTTTTGATTCCCCATCCTATCATTATGATCAATTATGAACTGAAACTGATCACTCTGACTAGTGAGATGGCATTGGTACATGCCACTTTGATGGGATTGAATTGGAATCTCCTGGCACGTTTCTAACTCTACCATTAGGGGTACATCCAAGTAGGCATGTGTCAAACTATACATCTCCTCTCTCTCTTTTTCCCACTCTTATATTTAACAGGGATTACTTTTCAGTTAAATTTACACACCTAAGAATAATTTTGTGTTAATTAAAGAGTTCAACCAATAGTATTAAGTAGATAAAAAATACTAGAACTATTTTTATAAAATAGTAAGTTGTTCCTCAACAGGAAAAGGGCTGATCAAGTCATTGTTTCTCATAGTGTCCATTTCACTTCTACAGGTATCCTTTTAGGTTCATTGTCACCGATCATGGAGAATATGTATTTGTCCCTTTGGGACTGGCTTATTTCACTCAGCATAATGTTTTCCAGATTCCCCCATTTTGTTGCAAATGATCGTATTTCATTGTTTTTGACTGCTGTATAGTATTCTATAGAGTACATATCCCATAATTTCTTTATCCAATCTACTGTTGATGGGCATTTAGGTTGATTCCAGGTCTTAGCTATTGTGAATTGAGCTGCAATAAACATGGAGGTCAAATAGCTCTTTTATTTGCCAATTTCATTTCCTTTGGATAAATTCCAAGGAATAGGATGGCTGGGTCATGTGGTAGGGCTATATTCAAGTTTCTGAGCAATCTCCAAACTGTCTTCAATAGTGGCTTTACTAGTTTGCATTCCCACCAACAGTAGATTAGTGTGCCTTTCCCCCATATCCTCGCCAGCATCTGTTGTTAGTTGATTTCTGCATCTAAGGCATTCTAACCGGGGTGAGGTGGAACCTCATTGTGGTTTTGATTAGCATTTCCCTGATTGCTAGTGATCCTGAACATTTTTTCATGTGCCTGTTGGCCATTTGGATTTCCTCTTTTGAAAAATGTCTGTTGAGGTCCTTGGCCCATCTCTTCAGTGGGTTGTTTGTTTTGTTGTTGTGGAGTTTCTTGATTTCTTTGTAGATTTTGGTTATTAATCCTTTATATATATATATATATATACATATATATATAATTGAATAGTTTGCAAATATTTTTTCCCATTCTGTTGGTTGCCTCTTCACTTTCCTGTTTCTTTTGCAGTAAAGAAACTTCTCAATTTGATGTAATCCCATTTGTTAATTTTGGCTTAGACTGCCTGTATTGCCACATTTTTAATTCCTTTGGTTCCTTCTTCCCAGTGAGGAGAAGCATCCACATTTTCTCATATATGAATTGGCCTGCATCGTTGCTCTTAATTACATTGTCCCTTCTGGCTTACTTCCATATCAATCGTCTTCTTTTCCACATTGTAACTGGAAAAAGCCTCCACATTGTTGAGGCTTTGAAACAATAGAACTGATTATGCTAGAACTAATTATGCTTAGGCAATTCAAGTGCTGTGGCTCATGGAAGGAGTTTTCTCCTTGCTTCCAACTTCAGAGATCCTTTCTGGTTCTTCAGGGCTATATCCTACTAGGGGAGTATTTGCATGTCTTAGAAAACTCAAGGAGGCCTTTTCCAGTGGGGATTTGTGAAAGGAGCATACCCTCCTGCATACTGGAACATATGGAAGTATGTATAGTCTACCTTGACATTATTAACCTGCTCTAAGAAGGGATGCTTAAGTAATCCTCAGCCCAGGCAATGTCTGCTTCAAACTGATGTCACAAAGACAGCACTTCCTCTTGGAGGAGCAGGATACTTTTATTGATACTTCCATTCTCCCACAAGAATGGTCTATTTCCTTTTGGAGGACCCAAACTCACTTCCCATCTCCATTTTCACCAATCTTATTTCCCTTTCTGCAAGAAACAAAAAAACAAACCCTATCAAGAATACTGTATGATGTTGTTCTGGATTTATCTCTTAAAACTGTATTGTGAAGAAACATAAAGAAATGCCTCCATCAGGGATTTGAGTTCTTTATCTTCCTGTTTTTTTTTTTTTTCTTTGTTGATAATCTCTGCTCTTCTAAATTAAATTTTTGTTTGTTAGCAGTAATATGGGCTTCAAAGCTTATTTGGAAAGCACAACTGCCCATTAACTATTTTAATTTGTTCTTAACTTTAGCAAGTGTTATTTATATTTGAGTGTAGGAAGATCTTACATGGGTATTTGTGCACAATAAGGCATATTAATATATTTTAAACATTGTATATAAGATTGCACCTCTGCTCTTTAATTGAATTTTTATTTTTCATGCTTTAAGCATCACTCTGGAAAGTGCCAATAATAATTATAATAATTAAAATAACACCTTCAACTTCTTCCTACCTTCCAAATATCTTTAAAAGAGAAGTTTTTTTGTTGGCTACAATCTTTAGTCTTGTAACCTTTTTCATTATTCCCCTAGAAAAATCTCTGTTTTTCACCAAAGACATTTTAAACTATAGCCAAAGTGATAATATGGATGATTTTTCTCTTATGTTTTTCTACCACCAGGAAACATCTACCTCCAAATTCATTTCTAATGAGATATTTCCTATAAGGGGAGATATTTCTCCTTGTTGGGGTTAATTTCTAAATGTATCCTCTGGCTCCCGTGGACAGTATCTTCTCTCCATCTCCAGGCCATTGTCGCTTCAGTTGATTATGTTTTTCTTCTACATCTTCAAAATATCCATGCATAAAAATCCTTGCAGAAGAACAGTTTCACTCAATACAAGTCTTTGCCCCAACCATTACCTTAGTCATCCCCTTTTTATAGTATCTTCTATCCCATTCATTTTCTTAGCTGATGTTTATTGAATGTTTACAGTGTTCCAGACACTATTCTAAGCACTATGGACACACCGTGAACATATCAGATAATTTGTCTTCAAGGAGCTGTTTTCCTTGCAGTGGATTGACAATAACCAAATAAAACATAAGAAAAAATGTAAAAATTCATGGAAAATAAAATTATAAGTTTAGGCAAGGCCTATTTTCCTGCTGGATTTTGATCTTTTTTACTTTTTATTTGCTGGGCTCCTTATTTAGTAGAGCCATTAAGCCTTTGGTTATAATGTAAATTTAAAAGACATCATTTAAAAATAGTAAGGGGCCAGTGCTGTGGTCCAGCAGGTTCATCCTCTGCCTGCGGCGCCGGCATCCCATATGGGCGCCAGTTCTAGTCTGGGCTGCTCCTCTTCCAATTCAGCTCTCTGCTATGGACTGGGAAAGCAGAAGATAGCCCAGGTCCTTGGGCCCCTGCACCCATGTGCGAGACCCGGAAGAAGCTCCTGGTTGCTGGCTTCGGATCAGCACAGCTCCGGCCATTGCGGCTATTTGGGGAGTGAACCAATGGAAGGAAGACATTTCTTTCTGTCTCTTCCTCTCACTGTCTGTAACTCTACTTCTTAAATAAGTAAATAAAATCTTTAAAAAATATTAAAAAATAAATATAAAGTTTTTAAAAAATCAGGGGCAGGTTTTTGGCTTGGAATTTAAGATGTCTACATTCAATGTTGGCATACCTGGGTTTATGTCTCTGTTTTGCTCCCAATCAGCTTCCTGTTATTGGGCACAATAGGAAATAGCAGTGGTGACTCAAGTAAGTTGAATTCCTGTCACCCACTTGGGAGACCTATACTGAGTTTCTGACTGTTAGCGTTGGTCTGGCACAACCTACACTTCTGCGGGCATTTGGGGAGTGAACTAGCAGATGAGAAATAACTCTCCTCTCTCATCTCTATATATAGCAAACAAATAAATATTTAAAAGGTAAAAGACAAGTTCATTGAAACCTTTGCACATCTTTACTCGTAATATCCATTTTCCATGAAGTTTGTAATGGAAAAACTAAACAAATTTCAAAGATTTTTGCACTATAATAAACTTTAATTCCATTTTTCTGTATAATTTTTGAAATACCCAAGAAGTACTAAGCCCCATAAAGAAAAATGAAACCCAGGAAAGGGTTTTAGTTCTGCCTGGCGGTCCTTTAAATAGAGAGCTTGGAAAAGGCCAACTTGAGAAGCTTCTCGAATGACAGTATCAAATCTCAATTCTTTATTCCTAGGAGCCCTTTAACTCGGTGTAACATTTAGCTCTACTGAGATTGCTTGTCACCAAAATCCCCATCAACCCTGACTGATAATCCCTCCCCTCACTGATGGGTTTGGGATATTGAGATGCTAACCACACAGGCCCTGACACCCATTTCCAATGAATTTCATTATTCTTGTCTCAACTCTGTCTTCACTGATATTTGTACCTCAGTTAAACTGTCCTGTCTGTTGTTTTGGCCCCTGCACTCACCTTTCAATTTGTCCCTTCACCTTGTTCTTTCCAGTCATCCTAAGGATTTGCATTCACTTTAAAACATTAGTGACCATAGCTTTGGAGGCTTACTCCCAAATCCAGAGCAATAATAATTATATGGTATTACTACAGCAACTTTATTAGTACTTAGTACTTTAGGAATATTACTTTAGCAGTAATAAAGCTGTCAAACACATTGATTAAAAGATTATAAAGAAAGAACATGTGTAACACATTCATGGCCACTTTTGCCCAAAAACTTTGAAAAGGGATGCAGGCAACCTACCTTTCGCACCAACACCAGCACTCCTGCCCCTATTCAGGTTTTTATAAATAAAAAACTCCAAAGACTAACTCCTTCCAAAATCCTTAATAAATTCAATAAATGAATTCAGCAATGTTGAGGGATAAAAAAACCAGTAGTATTGTTTATACCACTAGTGAATTGTCTGAAAAAAAAGTACATAAATAAATTAAAATAGCTAGGAATTAATTTACCCAAAGTGCTAAAAGATCTCTACAATGAAAATGCTAAAACATTGAAGAAACAAATTGGAAAGAAGACAAAGAAATGGAATGACTTCCCATGTTCATGGACTAGAAGAATCAATATTGTTAAAATACTCGTTCTACACATAAATGATCTAAAGGTTAGTTACAATTCTTGTGAAAATACTAACGCCATTTTTCACAGTACTAAAATAGTTTTCACAGGAAAAAGATCACATTTGAACTCTGGATTTCAGTTCACCCGGTATTGTGTGTGTAAAATACTCCCTCAATTATCCTTGAGCACAGCATGGAAGTTTGGTAATGACTTTTGCTACTATAAAGGAGATAGATCTTGCTAAATTACCAGTGATTTTCCATGGTACCATTTTGGATGTCTTGAGTTTGGACAGGTTTTTGGCCTATTTTTATACAGTGTTAAATATTTTAATAGACTGTAGCGGTTTTCTTACTTGTGAAATTGCTCTAAAGTATTTGTTTAGCATCTTTGACTCAGGTATTAAAATATGACAAATGACTTTCATATCTTCACTCACATAGGGCAAATAATTTTCATTTTTGCTACTGCTGAATAATGTAGTTTTCCTAAAGATGAGCAAAGCATTTATATTTGTGGTTTCCATAATCTTATCCATGGCCTAAATTAATTATTATTTTACTTATATAAAACATTAAATTAATCCTTTCATTAGGTGAAAATTTTGAAAATAATTCAGTTAAACAGATATGAACTGACTTTAATCTTACTGGAATTTGTAACCTCAATTGTTGCCATGTCAGAATGTAAAATGATGAGAATATGAATTAATTCTTGACCTTGAGAATCATACTAACATGCTCAGAGTTACATATTCATATTTCTCAATTTACTTCTCTGAACGATGGTAGTAATTTGGCAACTTTCCCAAGAGCACTATAATTAATAAATGAGTTGAAGTAGAAAAATATTGTAGAGCATCTACTCTTTAGACTAGATTCAATTTCCTTAATTTCCTCTAGGGGAAAGAAAAGTTATTCAAAAGGACGTACATATATTTATAAGTACTTAATTGTAGAGGTTTTTCCACAACAATACAGCAGTTTCCTCACAGAATTTCACATTGCACTCTTTCAGAATAGAAGGGATGATAAAAATGTTTGAGTTCATGTTTCTCAGTGCTCTAAATTCCTAGCAATATTTACTTGATTTATTCCTTTTTAGCCTTATTTTCTAAGGGACAAACTAAACCATAACTATAAATATGATTATAAAATCACATTTGGTTTTTGGGACATGAGAAGGAAAAAAAGGCAAAGTAATAATCACTGACCATCTTCACATGAAAAAGTTTTAGTACTGTTAATAAAGACTGAATTCATTTCTCAAAGAACAAAGGACATTTAATAGAGTTGATTGGCAAGAATTTTAAGGAGAGTTGGTAAATTCTGAGTTTGAATGCTTGAGAGTGTATGTCCTACGGAAAATTTTTAAATGAAAAATACTTTTAAAATTCTTTTAGAAAAACATGAGATAAAATGAGAGATTTGAAAAATAAAATTAGGGTATTGTTTGATACCCTACAAATTAATTACTTGATAGAAAATCAAAATTTCAAATCTCAGTTTTAATAGAAGATGATATAGTCTTATTCTGACAGACAGAAGTGAGGGATCTATTGGTAACACTAAAAGATGCTTCAAAAGTTAAACCACATTCTTTCATCTTTGCTATTTTGATATTCACAAATCTTGATATTTATCTTGATGTCTCAGGAGAGTTACCAGAAAATCATATCCTTCGTTAAAACACAAATTCTATTTTTGTAGTAGCAATTTATAAACAAACATTTCTCAGGAAGTACTATTACCTTGGGGAAAATACTGTCCATGGGGTTAGCTATGGCATACATGTATATCTTCACTATGATTTTGTTACAAGATTTCCAAATAAAGCTGATATTTTTGTCCAGTATATATTTAGCAATTTCAAGTGCATTTACTATACTTAAGATGAATTATGAGGTATCATAGGAGATATAATGTAGTCATAAGAAGTTTTTAATATGAGAGGAACAATACATCTACAAACATAATAAAAAGTTATGGCCAGTTTGCTTACCAATTTTTCGCCATTTCCTAAAACATGTTTGTCACATGGCAGGTACTCAATGTATATTTATTGGATGAATGTCTATGAAAAGCAGCCTAAGACTTTG
This sequence comes from Oryctolagus cuniculus, assembly GCF_964237555.1. NCBI lineage: Eukaryota > Metazoa > Chordata > Mammalia > Lagomorpha > Leporidae > Oryctolagus > Oryctolagus cuniculus. The sequence continues at coordinate 86,401,448 of NC_091442.1, forward strand.
AAAGTGGTCCACATGTTCAAAATGTAGGTGACAGTATATGATAAGTGTAGAAAAATTCATGCATTGCGTCTCTGGCTATTGCTCAGTGCTGTTTTCAGTGGTGCTATACATGGAACCCTGCGATGCAGAGTAAGCAACACGAAAGGCATTGCGTTTCCCCCCCTTTCATTTGTCCATTATTCATTCCCTTGTTTATACACTATCTCCATTATGACAGTTGGCAAAGCATGTAAATAAAAGATAATATCTGCCATTAATGAGGTCACTATGGATTGGGGGAGATGGACAAGCAAATAAGCAATTAAAGTAGCTTATATAAGCACTGTGCTGATTTCTAGGGCTGTATATGCCTGTGAGTGCATATTCATGCAATATATAAGGGTGTGGTGCATATTTCTTGTTTTGGACATCTCAGCTAATTTAGGACAAATAGTACACATTTGCTAAATTTCTCTTTTATAGGAACAATAATACTAAATTTAGTTCAAATTCTCCTCCCACCCTCTCACCTCATATTCCTATATTTCCTTAAAACAAACATCTAATACCCTAGAAGCATAGAGATGCATAACATTTTTAATTCATCGTGTCATTTATCATTGTATGATTTAATCCGATTGACCTTGGTGGATCTCATTTACCGCGTAAGAGACAGAGATGGTAAAAATAATACACAGCAAGATTGCAAAATGAAGCTTGAACTCATTAATAGATGTAAAAGGATTAGAATGACTTTTGCCATTTCTGTTAGTCCATTTTCTGTTGCTATAGCAAAATACTTGGGGCTGGGTGCTTTATAAAGGAAAGATTCATGTGGAAACTAATAATTCAACATGTGGAGGCTCCATCTGCCTCTGGATGTCATCTCAGAGGTGGGAGCTCATGCAGCAGACATCTCATTATTTTTCAGAAAGCCAGGGATATTCAGGGCCAGACTGAAACCAAAACAAAAAAAAATCCATTTTTACAGGAAGTGACTTCCTGGGAAAGTCCAGCATTAACCCCTTCTGTGTGTGAATCCCCCACTACCCAGTTTGATTTCACTAGGTCCTACGAAGGCCCCATCACTTCTCCTTGCCATATTGAAGACAAAGCCTCTAGCACACGAACCTTTGTGGTATACACTCAATCTGTATTCCAGCCACAACACTAAAGTTAATTTATCTGCAACTTCTACCTAGATTGCTTCTATCTCTTACAGTATGGAGTTGTTACTACCACTAATACTGGCTAATATTCAGAGATGTATGTGTCATGGATATAATAAAGCTTAATATTCAGGATCTCTTCTTTGTATGAGTCTCTTAAGGATTGTTTTCAAACTGGGTGTAATAAAAGCAATCAGTTAGAACCATTGTTTCTTCCCTATAAGCCTGTCCCCTCTATCATACTACCCCCAGAATAATGCCTGTGAATTATTGGGATCCAGTTAAGGCAATGTTTAGTTGGTGATATATGTAGTTGGGGTATAGTAGATACAGAAGAATGGTTTATGAAATCTTTCAGTATAGCTAAATTATCGGGTACCACCTGTATTATAAATAGCATTCAGGAATGTATCTACTGATTATGATACAACCTACTGTGGCCTTCTGTCAAGGCTAAAAATTGTATTGAAATGAACATGTGTCATTACTCTGAGTACCCAAATATATGTGTGGCAGAAACAATATAAAGTTTTAATTGTATGAAGCTGCAAGCTGGTTTGTGGCAAATCTTACTGTACAACATAAAATGTTGGATGAGGGGATAGTATGCCTTATCAATTCCTTTTAAAATTATCAATAATAATAAAGTGTATTTTAATCAGTTTATTTCAATTCCTTAAATACTACAAAATTTTCATGTGCAAAAACACCTAAAGAGAGTGTAGTCAAAAAATGAAGCAAAAGATTTTAGACAATGTCAGGCAACCAATTATCAAATATTTTTCTAGGTTTGAAGGTATTCATAATATTTTCAGCTTTTTTAGACTTCATAGTTATGAGTTTTTCATGTTTGGTAAAAAATAACAGAACTGTAATTTTTAATTTTTATTCCTTTATTTGTCAATATTGTCTCCATTATTATATAATCTTTTCCCCCTGCAAAACTGGTACATATAAGCTAACAGATAATGAGTGCTTTCTTATGCCAGATTTTAAAGCATCTTACAGGACTGTATCATAAATAGAAATGGTAAACTAATTTTACAGATGAGGAAACTCCTTGTGCAGGTCTTTGTCTCCACCGTCAACATTGAGCTTTTGGAGCCATCTGAATTCTTTCTCTGTCATCTTGGCTCCTCATCCCTTAGTCCATCTTTTTTTCTCTCCTCCAGCATAACGGTACACTTTAAAATCTCTATGTGACATTCAGGTTTTGTTTTTTCTCTTACATTTTGTCTCTTCGGCCATCTGTTTCTTTGAGAAAATATTTATAGCTTAACTCCCTTAATTTAAGCCTCTGCTCAGTGTTTTAAGCACCACCCACACAGTCATCTAGATGATCTTGTTGGTTTTCAACCTTTACAATACATAAAATCACATGAATCGCTTTTAAAAATTTCAAAACACTGGTGACATCCTAAATTAGTTGAATAACAGTCTCTAGTCATAAGATCAAAGAATCAGTATGTTTTTAAGAGTGGGCAAAATAGGAAGTCATGGTTGAGAACGAATGGCTTAGTTGAAGAGTCTGTTTTTTTGATTTGAGGTTAAAACAGATTATGGGCCAGCGCCACGGCTCACTAGGCTAATCCTCCGCCTTGCGGCGCCGGCACACCAGGTTCTAGTCCCGGTTGGGGCGCCGGATTCTGTCCCGGTTGCCCCTCTTCCAGGCCAGCTCTCTGCTGTGGCCAGGGAGTACAGTTGAGGATGGCCCAAGTGCTTGGGCCCTGCACCCCATGGGAGACCAGGAAAAGCACCTGGCTCCTACCTTCGGATAGTCGCGGTGCGCTGGCCACAGTGGCCATTGGAGGGTGAACCAATGGCAAAGGAAGACCCGTCTCTCTGTCTCTCTCTCTCACTGTCCACTCTGCCTGTCAAAACAAAACAAAACAAAACAAAACAACAGATTATGGTTCTCTGAGAGGGAAGGAAACACTCAGAAAGCAACAGTGTGAAGAGAACAGAAGCAACAGATCTCCAAAAAGTGGTCTTGGCTTTGTAATAGCTGATGAGACCATAAAGATAGAAAGGTAAATTCTGTTATGTTACCAGATAGGTGGGTAAAGAAGCCATTACATCCTGTGCAATTCCAGCATTCTTGTTGTTTGGGTATGACTTGTACCCCACAGTTTGTTGTGAGGATTAGAATTAATACTTGTAAAAGAACTGTTGATGAAAGTTGATATTTAATAGTATGGTTGAGAAATATAATGGATTGTATCACATAGAGTTGTTTCAACACAGTTGTAACTCTTCATTGCAAACAATTGTATAATCAGCGATGATGGAATTCTCTGAGTTCTCCAATGGGTATGTCACTGTCACTTGTGTCTTGTTCACTGCTATATTTACAACCCCAAACAAACTGGCAGATGCAGACTCTGAGTAGAAGGAGGGTGTCATATGGTTTAACCTCGCCCGTCCAAAGTGAAAGAATGAGTCCAGGTTATATTTTCCATTTATAGTCTTCTACAATTCCTCTTTCTCTCAATTGAGAAATAGGAAATTATAGCAATAATAGTTTACTGTATGCCCTATGTTGTAGGGAAATGTATAGAATAAGTAATTATACCTCTTTTTTCTTTTTTGACAGGCAGAGTGGACAGTGAGAGAGAGACAGAGAGAAAGGTCTTCCTTTTGCCATTCGTTCACCCTCCAATGGCCTCTGCGGCTGGTGCACCACGCTGATATGAAGCCCAGTGCCAGGTGCTTCTCCTGGTCTCCCATGTGGGTGCAGGGCCCAAGCACTTGGGCCATCCTCCACTGCCTTCCCGGGCCACAGCAGAGAGCTGGACTGGAAGAGGGGCAACTGGGACAGAACCAGAGCCCTGACTGGGACTAGAACCCGGTGTGCCGGCACCACAGGTGGAGGATTAGCCTAGTGAGCCGCGGTGCCGGCCAGTAATCAGACCTTTAATAATTATATATATATATATATATATATATATTTAATCCACCTTATAGAAAAGAAATGTGAGGGATAGAGAGATTATTTCATTTGTTCAAATCCAAAGCTGAAAAGTTCTTGAGCTGGAATTCAAATTTAAGTAAACAGACTTGAAAAACTAATTATTTTCATCATTAGGCTTCACATTTCAATCATCATGGCATGTACATAAAGCATCTATTGCCATAACCTATTTAAAATCCTTGGAAAATCATAAATATTTCAAATTTTCAAATAAGATTTATTCTTTAGACTTTTTAAGAGCTAGTCATAACTGTAGGGATGGGGTGAGTAATACACACATTCTGTAAAGATATATTTACTTTGCTTGGAAAACAAACTTTCTTTCCAAAATTATATTATTAATTTTACTTGGGTTAGAAACACATAAACTCAAATCAATGCATATATTATTTCTGTGATGTTCAAATATGTTGATGGTAAAAGTAATGATAAATTTAGTCCATTATCCTCCTTAGTTTTATGTCACAGTGCATTTGAGGGATTAACAATCGTGTTGAAGAGTCATTGCATACCTTAGTTGTTACTAAAAATAGTTCATTATGTATATAGCATTCACTTAAAATAACTCATCTGTTACTTTTTCTAAGCAGTGATAATGAAGCACGTGTCACAGACTATGCAATTTTTAATTTCCTTTAAAAGTCTTTGCAAGATAAAAATCAGGCCAAAAATTCTCTGTGCAACCACAGAACTCAAGAAAACACCAGATGTATTTCTAACCTTTAATTCATAATGAGAAAAATATCTTCCAAGACCAAGTTATTTTCCAATGGGTAAGAATAAAGATTGATTGCCTTTTAAACTGTAGATATTCTTTTCATTGCTATATTTACAGTCATTTTAACTGAGTTACAAGTCTTCTATCTTTTTATTATTTTTGAGTTGCATGGATATTAGCAAATAAAAATACAGAATTATAAAAAACATTTTCCTATATCTGAGTGGGCACACTCAGAATGCCAAGGAATATTAAGGAAATGGTTACTCACTCCTAAAAATATAAATATGTTTTTCCAAGATGAATGATAGATGATTTTGATTATGAGCTTCTGGCCTTTGTTAAGATTGAGAGATATAAAGTGGCCTTCTCATTCCAGCAGCAGATGTTTCTCTGCTAATATTGAAATAAGCATTTCCCTCTGAACATCTGTCAGAGTACATGTCTGTAATGAAAATGAACACTGAAGATAGTAGAATCTGCTGATTTTAAACAGCAATCATTTACTCCAAAAAACCCACTATTTTCAATAATCATTTTTTGAGGTAAAATTTCATTTACAAATCCCAGTTGACTCCATTTACTCTGAGTGTCTTCTGTGGAGTATTGTACCACATATCATATGCAGTCAGCTACTTTTTTGTGACATTTAATTTGAAACGTCAATGTATCTATTTATGGAATCTCGTTTGAATGCATTGCCAAACAATATGGCTGGCTCCTTAATTTGCATAGCTTTGATTTTATCTAAAAGAACCAAAATAGTGTTAAGAAAGTATAGAAGATACATTTAGTGTTGTTGACATTAAGGCTAAAAATGAATGTTACCTTGCTGAAGGTGTAACATGGAGATCCATCTCCACAGAGGGCCAAACCGTAAAAAGTAAACTTAATTAAAAAATGAAACAGATGTTTTCTTAGAAGTGGAAGCAAGTGACGGATAAAACTAGAAGAGAAAAAAACCTGGAGTACTTTAATCAGTTCAATGTGTTCATCTTGTTTTTTCCAGGTGGCAAAAAATCCTCCAAATGATAAATATTTATAAAGCTTAATATAAACACACTTAAAATTATGTATATTCTTATCCTATAGGTACTACTGAATCTGCTTTTTCATGTAAACCCATTTTTCAGAATACCAACTCATTGTCAAGTTTTAATGGCTCCTTCTATGCTGTTATCCAAGTGCAATTCCTCACCTGTCAACCTTTTGCTTCTAGGCATACACTAGATTGTGTTTACCACTCTCCCTATGGTTTTTGCCTAATGGATTGTGGGCAAGTGGTGACATCTCAGTTTATCTTTTAGCTTCCAAAAATATTGCATATACAGAATTAAACTCTTCTAATTTTTGCTTACCATCTGAATTGAGATACAGGATGAGATCAAATTCACAAGGTATATAGATTCTTAGTGAATAATCACATGTTGTATTTTCCAACAGATTTTTCATATATATATGTACATATATATATGTGTGTGTGTGTGCATACACACATTAAATACATATGTATACATATTACAGCAAAGAATATATATTTTCATATGAAGTGATTAGGAATTTCAGATTTGTTATTACAGGCTTGCATTGTTTACCTTATTTCTTGAACGCAATAGCACAGTTTATCACCTCAGTCTTCATCTGTATAATGTAATGTCATTTTAAACTCTAAAGTTTCCAAATAGAATCTTAGCATTTTCTATGAATTGCTTCTACTTTGTAACATTCCTGCTTCCTGCTAATGCCATCATCATCTTGAAGTTAGTTGTCAAAAAAAAGAAATTGAGTACCAATTTTCTACTTAGGGATTTTAATGAGATTGTGAACAGATGTAACGCAACATCAGACTATAG